>NC_045548.1:3183279-3448033 GCF_009769535.1 Thamnophis elegans
GCTAAAACATATGAAGAACAATTGCAGGAACTGGGTATGGCTAGTCTAATGAAGAGAAGGATCAGGGGAGACAGGATAGTGTTTCAATATTTGAGGGGCTGCCACAGAGAAGAGGGGCTCAAGCTATTTTCCAAAGCCCTTGAAGGCCAGACAAGGAATAATGGATGGAAACTGATCAAGGAGAGATTCAGGCTAGAAATAAGGAGAAATTTCTTTATATATATATGGTAATAAATATTTTCATATAAAAAACCACATGTATACCGTTACATAACCAACACCATTTTGCATTATTTAATATTATGTCAATTCATTTTACCATCAACCTCAAGAACTACCATTGTCTCTGTTCTCCACACACCATATTTATACTCTATCCATCACTTTCTTCTCCCTCTCTCTTCCTCCCTACCTCCTTTCTTCCCTGTCATCCTTCTCTACTTCCCCTTCCTTTCTCCTTCTCCTCTTTCCACTCCTTCCTTCTCTCCTCCTTTTGCCCCCTCTCTGCTAATCCTCTTCTTCCTCTTACCTCTCTCCTCTCTTCCACACTCTTCATCTCATTTACATGGTGTATTTCAGCCTCCATTTTACGTTGATGGTATTAGTAATTTCATTTAAATAAACATCTTTAATTTTAACATATATCCTCCTTTTTTTTAAAAAAAAAAAGTATACATATATAGCAATTATGATGCATCACAGGGTACACAAGTGAACCCCCCAATACTTAATCAGGCTAAATATTCTAAATTCTAATGCTTAAAAGGTCAGAAAGAAATAGTACTCTGTATATGCCCTTTTACCTTAGAAAAAGATAGTTCCTTATTTTCCTGCATCTCTAAAAAGGGGAACTTAGAATATGTGCTTTTGGCAAGCAGGAAATCTGGGTGGGCAGTTAACCACAAACATTAATCATAGACGCACGTGACATAGTGACAGTTTAGGACAACAAAAGTTCAACTTGTAAGCAAGCGATATTTTAGCAATAGAAAACCCAATATGCTAGCAATACTTTAGCAATCTTCCTCTCAGCTTCATGAGTAACCAAGATTCACTTCCCTATTATCTTCACTTCCCTATTATGTTTTGGGGATCTTATGAGAATCATGTATTTGTAACTTTCCCAGAATATTTGTAACTTTCCCGAAATGTCCTTTACTGACCTAAGTAAGAAGTTTATGACCTTAAAATGTATACACCTGTGTGACGCCTGTATGATTTGTAATAATCAATTAGAAAGTATAAAAACTCTGCCAAAGGATACCTAAGGCAGCTCAGTTTTGATGCAAATCAGACTGGGCTCTTGAACGCGTTCAAATAAAACCTGTCTTCTCTTGGAAATTGGTGGTGTTGGCTCCTATTCTTTACGTAAGTAAAAGGGCAGATTTAATTTTGCTATAACAATTATATTTTTAAACCCCACCCTCCAAACTTATTTTTGGCCGAAATGTGGACCTGGTTACAATTTCCAGCTATTCTCATCATAATATATAGTTATACATCATTACATGCCCCAATTTTTAGTTCTGTCATTATAATCTCAATAATTTTCTATTATAAGTATGTTTCAAGTTCCCCCTCCATTTTTCCATATTTTTACTTAGCTTACATTTAATTATTTTTTTAATTACAATCCTTGCTGTTCAATGCTTATTACAATTCCATTGATCTGCTATATAAAATAACAAGCAATACGAACCTCACTTTTATTCACCTTAAATGTTCTATATGTATCCATATGTCATATATTTTAACCTATATTTGATTATCTTTTCATTATCATATGCAATCAATTAGCAACTCAGTTTAATTATCATGTAAAAGAGTAAATCACATACCTCTACTTTATATTCTCCACATAGTAGTTTCTAAAGATCCAATTTCTTCCTAGTGAGCCTTTCATCCCAAACTCTAAACTGCTTTTCCTTTCTACTGGGTATATATTCTTCCTTCTCAAACTTTTCCATCACCCACTGCTGCGTATTCTGATGTATCCTCTGTTTCCCTGTCTTTCCTTCCTCTTTCTCTTATTCCTCCTTTCTTTCTTCTCTATTCCTGTCTGGCAATTCCCTTTCCTTTCTTCTATAATCCCTTTTCTTTGTTGGGACATATCCACCCTTTTCAATTTTCCTTGCACCACTGTCAAACCCATGAAATCTTGTCTGATTTTTATTTTCCATTGTTTCTACAACTTCACTACCCTCCCCCTCTTCTTCCCTCATTTCCCACCTCTAATAAGGAGAAATTTTCTGATAGTGAGAGCAATCAACCAAAGGAATAGAAGTCGCCTTCAGAGGTTGTGGGAGCTTCACCACTAGAAGCTTTCAAGAAGAGACTGGACACCCATCTGTCAGAAATGATATTGGGCCTCCTGCATGGGGGGGGGGTTGGACCAGATGAGGTCCCTTCCAACCCTGTTATTCTGTTGTTGTTGTTGTTAAGAAAAACATACTCCACCAATATAGTTTCAGAAATTTCCTTGATATCTAAAGCATCCTCCGGAGTTCCTTCTCAATCACATGCCAAAGAAATGGATTGTAGATACAATTATCACTTTATTTCTTGGAAAAAATGAAGGAGAAACAGGAAAAAAAGTAGCAAATCTGAAGGAGGTTCACAAGGATTAAAAGAGTAATAATTTGTTTTACATAATTTACTTTGTTTTACAGAGGAAAACTCAAGAGCCAAATGATAAAATAATTAACTCTAAAGTTAAAGGCTGCTATCCTTTATAATAAAGAGCGTATGTTGACTGTAATTATACTTTCTACAGTGCATTCAGAATGTATTCAGAGCCCCTTCACTTTTGTCAATTTTGAGAGAGAGAGAGAGAGAGGGGGGGGGAGAGAGAGAGAGAGAGAGAAAGAGAGAAAGAGAGAAAGAGAGAAAGAAAGAAAGAAAGAAAGAAAGAAAGAAAGAAAGAAAGAAAGAAAGAAAGAAAGAAAAATTATTTCTGAGGCCCCCTTGAAATCATGGCACCAATCCCGAGCAACCACCACGCAACAAGCAACGGCCGCGGGACCCGCCCTTACCTGCCGAGGGAAGATGCTGCAGGTGGGCTGGATGCGCAGAGAGCCCCTCCCGCGCAGATCCCAGGTCTTGGCGAGGAAGGGCGCGCTCGGCGGTCTCTGGAGCTGGGAAGACGGCAAAGCCCTGGGCCTCCCTCGGACTCTCCCCGGCTGGTCGGAGAAGAGTTCCGAACCAGGCAGGCTTCGAGAGTTGGAAGAGGAGGAGGAGGAGGAGGAAGAGGAGGAGGAGGAAGGGTGGGATTGCTCTCAATTTGCCCACATCAGCACAGAGCATCCAGTTCACGCGCTTAGCCACCCGCCCCAGCTGCACGAACTCCTTGAACCGAAAGGGAGGGAGAGGAGAGGAAGAGGGGAAGGAGGGAAGGGAAACCGAAAGGAACAGCAGAAGTATGTGTTTGTTTTTGAGTGTTTGTGTTTGTGTGTGTGAGAGAGAGAGAGCGAGAGAGAGAAACCTACTGGAGAGAACTTCCTCTTAAAGGCACCGATATATATATATACACAGTATATGTATTCTTGTCAGGAAGTTAGGAAAGCAAAGGCTCAGAATGAACAAAGACAGTCAAAGCTAATAATAATCAAAGTTTCTTTCAACATATAAATAAATAAAAAGGGGGAGGGGTGAAAATCAAGGAAACAGTCACTCTGTTAAAGAGAGAACGCAGCAAAGGAAGTAACAGGCAGCAGAGAGAAAGCAGGGCTCCTTATCTCATTCTTTGCATCCGTCTTCATGCAAAAAGAAACTTTAGATCCACCCACCAAAAACAACTGTAAAAGACGGACTGGAAATACAAGTTAAAATAAGCAAAAAATAATAACAAGAGAACACCTGTCTGATCTCAATGAATTTAAATCACTGGGACCTGACAGATTACACCCCAGAGTTCCAAAGGAATTGACAGATGTCATCTGAGAACCACTGTATCATCTCTTTCAAAACTCCTGGAGCATTGGGGAACCACCAGAGGGCTGGAAAAGAGCTGATGTGGTTCCCATCTTCCAAAAAATGCAGGTAAAAACAGACCCGGGAAACTACAGACCAATCACCCTAATACTAATACCTGGGAATATACTGGAAAAAATGATCAAAAAACAGTGCAAACATCTAGAAACGAGTAAAGTAATAACTAGAAGTATGCAGCTTTGTTAAAAACAGATCCAGCCAAGCCAATCTGATTTCATTCTTTGACATGGTGACTAAATTAGTAGAGCAGCAAAGGGCTGTGGATGCAGTATACTTAAGACTTTAGCAAGGTGGTCTGACCCCACTCGTCCTACACTAAAGCACACCGTGACAAAGATACTGCAAGGATTTATTGAGACACAGACAGGACCTTGGCAGCAAGCCAGCACAGTCCAGGCCTTGGCAGCAAGCCAGCACACACAATACGGTGCAAGCAATCCAGCACAGACAACCTTGGCATCAATCCAGCCTGCCAAGCTAGCCACGAAAAGTTCTCCAACTTTAGTGAATACGTTAAATCCTGCAAAAGGGGCGTGTGCACAATCATTCCTTTTATAGTCTTGAGAGGAGCCTAATTACCACCAGCTGAGTGCAATTATCTCCTGTAACTGCACAACTGTTCCTTACACCTATTAGTTCTTTGGTGCTAGGCGTCCAGGAACAGTTCCCTTGTCTCCTCCCCACTGCTCCAATGCATGACCTCCGGATCACCCTCAATTGTCTCCTCCCCACTGGTCCAAGCCTCAGGCGCCTCCTGGTAGCCAACCAGCCTCTCTGTGCCCTTCTTGGAGTCGGAACCCTGTCCAGGGTCCTCCACATCCTCCAGAGCCCACTCACAGGGCCCCTCGCTGTCAGAGTCTGGTGGCAGCTCCAACGGCTCCTGCTGGGCCACAACAGCAAGGTATTCAGCAAGGTATTCCACAACCTACTTCTTAGTAAGCTAGAAAAAAGTAGGATAGATACCCTCACCATCAGATGGATTTGTAACTGACTGACCTAGAATCCTGCATCAAGTTTTGGTCACCAAACTATAAAAAAGATGTGGGCTCTAGAAAGAGTGCAGAGAAGAGCAACAAAGGTGACTGGAGGCCAAAACATATATGAAGAACGGTTACAGGAATTGGGCATGGCTAGTCTAGTGAAGAGAAGGACCAGGGGACACTTGATAGGAGTGTTCCAATACTTGAGGGGCTGCCACAGAGAGGAGGGGGTCAAGCTATTTTCCAAAACACCTGAAGGCCAGACAAGGAATAATGGATGGAAACCAGTAGTGGGTTTCAAAAATTTTTAGAACCTCTTCGGTAGGTGTGGTCTGCTTTGTGGGAGTGTCTTGTCAGCCATGTGACTGGGTGGGAGTGGCTTGCAAACCATGTGACTGAGTGGGAGTGGCTTGGCAGTCATGTGACTGGCTGGGCATGGCTAACTTATAAAATGTGGTGAAATTCACTTGACGAGGCTATTGCTTAGCAACCAAAATGTGGACTCAGAAACTCTGGCATTTGAAGCATGCAAGTCTTAAAGCTGTCAAGTTACAAGACCCTTGCATCCCTAACCCTTTAGAAAAAAAACCCATGGGTGTTCAAACTTGATAGCTTTAAGACTTGTGGATTTTAACTCCGCGAGTTCTTCCTCCAGTCACGTTGGCTCAGGAACTGACATTGAAGTGTGCAAGTTTTAAAGCTGTCAAGTTACAAGACCCTTGCAGCCCTAACCCTTTAGAAAAAAACCCATGGGTGTTCAAACTTGATAGCTTTAAGACTTGTGGATTTTAACTCCGAGAGTTCTTCCTCCAGTCATGTTGGCTCAGGAACTCTGGCATTGAAGTGTGCAAGTCTTAAAGCTGTCAAGTTACAAGACCCTTGCAGCCCTAACCCTTTAGAAAAAAAACCCATGGGTGTTCAAACTTGATAGCTTTAAGACTTGTGGATTTTAACTCCGAGAGTTCTTCCTCCAGTCATGTTGGCTCAGGAACTCTGGCATTGAAGTGTGCAAGTTTTAAAGCTGTCAAGTTACAAGACCCTTGCACCCCAACCCTTTAGAAAAAAACCCCATGGGTGTTCAAACTTGATAGCTTTAAGACTTGTGGATTTTAACTCCGAGAGTTCTTCCTCCAGTCATGTTGGCTCAGGAACTCTGGCATTGAAGTGTGCAAGTTTTAAAGCTGTCAAGTTACAAGACCCTTGCACCCCAACCCTTTAGGAACAAACCCCCAGGGGTGTTCAAACTTGACAGCTTTAAGACTTTAAGGTTTAGATAGGAGTCTTAGAGGTGGGCGGGGGTGATTGGTGAGCCAGCCAATCAGTGAGCGGTGGGCGGGTCAAGCGTGGTGCGGATGGGCGGGGGAGGGAGCTGGAACCGGTTCTAAACATCACAGCAGATTTGTGGAACCTCTTCTATAGAAGAGCTTAGAACTGGCAGGAACCCACCCCTAATGGAAACTGATCAAGGAGAAATTCAGCGTAGAAATAAGGAGAAATTTTCTGACAGTGAAGACAACCATCCAACCGATCAACTTGCCTTCAGAAGTTGTGGGAACTTCACCACTGGAGACTTTCAAGAAGAGACTGGACAGCCATCTGTTAGGGTCACTTTTTGCATTGGGGAGCCTCAACACAACACCCCAAATATGTTGATGCTTTCTCCTTCTGCACTTTGCCTTGTACTCTACTCCAGTCCATGAGGCTGGATAATGGCGGCTGGAGGGCAGCTGAGCAAAGTGGAGGTGGACCCCCGATGGCACTTTCAAATATATCCTGGTATCATTGTGATCTGAAAAAGTAAACCCTGAAATGGAAAAGCTATTTTTGGTATGCAAGTGTCTTGGAGGAGGAAAAATTGATTACAGCAGCAAAGAAAATCCGTGTATTTGTCCTTTCTACAGGATATGATAAAGCTGATCATTCTGTGACTGTTGAAATACTGAAGAGAACTTATAAAGATTATAAAATTAGTTGGTCAGATGACAAGAAATAAATGGTATAATCTTAATATAAATCTATCTTTTCAAGGTAGTAGACCCTTAATCCTAAACTCCCACGAGGAAATGCAATCAGTGCATTTAGCCTATACTAAATAAAAAAAATCAAGTTAGGCAGCGGGACTTGGTCTCTTCTGGTGAGGCCACGCCGAGTGGCGTCAGGCTGGCCATGCCCACCTAGTTGTGGCAACCTGGCCACTGGCCCTTTGATCCGCACCCATAATGCTGATCCAGCTCTCAAATTGAGACCAGGGATATCACAACCAAGACTGCTGCTATCCACGTTGCTTTTGAATTAATGTTGTGTAAAATAATGAAAATATTTCATTGGAGGCAACGGAAGTCAGAGGGCTTCGGTTTATGCCAGGGAATGTGCTCCATTGTATTGCAACGTCAATTGAAGCTTTAGAATTTTCATTCATTTCATTCATGACCTCAGCAAGCGTTCAAAAAAAAAAAAATCCATCATCTCAACTTACTTAAATTGAACAAACTCCCCTACAGAGAAGGGAAGATAATACAGTCTGTTTCAGCTTTCACGAAAATTGAAAGAGGTGTCTACACTATTTGGTTCCATCCTCCTTATACAAGGATAACCCCAACCTAGGATATGTAACTCTATCCCTTTTCTCCAATCTACAATTCTGTACTGAGGACCTATCATTATCTTTGTTTAATTGACTCTCACTTTACAATTGTGCAAGATAAAATCCCTGCTTTTGTTTAGAACTAGATTAACATCAGCTATAATAAATAAATCTTTCAACATATTTGTCATTTTCATGCACGTTAAGTGGTTTGTTTAGTTTTGGCTTAGTATATTGTGTGATCTCATCCTATTGCAAGAAATGTTAATAAAGGAAAGTTCAAAGTGTGTAAATTTAACCAATTTCAGTGATACAAGAGCTCAGTAATACAATGTTCTCTCACCACACTAGCTGATAATAAATTTGACAGCAACAATCAAATGTTTTTATTTCATTTCTAAATACATGAAACTCTGCGACAAAGTAAGAGCCGTAATAAGGTAAATATCTTTTATAGATAATTGAATTGCATTCAATAAAATTACTTGATTAAATGATCCGTACATTTGAGTTCCAAGATAGGATTCATATTTCTCTATTGCATTCTTATTTATAACCAGCAAAAATGTGTTATATGTATTAGCAATAGCAATAGCTGTTAGACTTATATACCGCTTCATAGGGCTTTCAGCCCTCTCTAAGCGGTTTACAGAGTCAGCATATCGCCCCCACAGTCTGGGTCCTCATTTCACCCACCTCGGAAGGATGGAAGGCTGAGTCAACCTTGAGCCGGTGAGATTAGAACCGCTGAACTGCAGATAACAGTCAGCTGAAGTGGCTGCAGTACTGCACCCTAACCACTGCGCCACCTAGGCTCTCCATATGACTAGAAGGAAGTATACCCCGAATACAGAGAAAAACAAATGTGTGTTGATGAAAGTTCTTGGGAAAGTGGCTTATAAAGAAATTTGAGGAGTTAAGGCATTTAATCAACATGGCCCAACACCTATTACGGAGAACAAAACCTACCAAAGAACAGGATGCTCTTTGTAGCTCGCTGAATAATAAAAAAGAGGAAGGGATGGTCAGCTTTGAATTGTGGCACTGGCACCTTAAACATTGAACATCCTAATCCGCGGAGAGCAGTGGCCGCAGCTGCCTCCGTGCCTTCTTCATTGACTTCTATGAATGATTTGTGAAGAACTTCAGAGATGAGTAAATCATTGTTAGTTGACATTCCAGAGAAGTCTGCCTTGCCCTCAACAAATGCATCCGTCATTCCCATGCTTTTCAGAACAGGCTTCAGGTCGTATGTTTCTTCCAGTTTAAATTTGGGAAAGGAGAGTTCAATTTCTCTTGGGAACATATTCTCTGGATTGATCCAGTCCATGAGTTTCTCATGCGTAATTTCTCTCTCCAGCTAAAATAAGATGAAAAGCATTAAAGGAGAAAGGAATTCATGGTTACGTGACACAATCATGAACCCTGATAATTTCACTCTGGCAGAAGAAATACGACGCAGTGATACAAAAATATGAATCTTTACAAGCAGTTGTCAATTCTTCCATCTCCTTCTAGAACTTTAGAAAAGATAATTTAAAGTGGCAACAATAGGGTAGACTTTATTTAAAACTATATTGGTGCCTGCTTTCTTAATAGTGACAGGAAGCTTCTACTGACTTTTATCAAATACAGAGCATTGTTAGAGAGCAGTAAAGGTATTCTGAACCTTTGCGAAGAAAAAGAAGCAAATGTATGTGAATCCTCCATTTTTAGACATATAAATGCCGATTACTTTGATAAAATTGAAATTATTGTCATCCTACATGAAATATAAAGATTAATAGCAATAGCAATAGCAGTTAGACTTATATACCGCTTCATAGGGCTTTCAGCCCTCTCTAAGCGGTTTACAGAGTCAGCATATCGTCCCCAACAGTCTGGGTCCTCATTTCACCCACCTCGGAAGGATGGAAGGCTGAGTCAACCTTCAGCCGGTGAGATTAGAACCGCTGAACTGCAGATAACAGTCAGCTGAAGTGGCCTGCAGTACTGCACCCTAACCACTGCGCCACCTCGGCTCTTATTGGGTAGAGCCACCATTGTCTTATACACAAGTATCTATCTTTAAGACTTTTTAGTTTGTCTTCAAGTTAAATATTGAATTATCTGGAAGCCACTCTGTTCTCTTAGCAATAGCAATAGCAGTTAGACTTATATACCGCTTCATAGGGCTTTCAGCCCTCTCTAAGCGGTTTACAGAGTCAGCATATTGCCCCCAACAACAATCCGGGTCCTCATTTCACCCACCTCGGAGGGATGGAAGGCTGAGTCAACCTTGAGCCGGTGAGATTTGAACTGCCAAACTGCAGATAACAGTCAGCTGAGAGATATTTCTGAGAAAATTCTGAGAAGATGATACAATGCTAGCATAATCTGTCTCAAACAACTAGTTCTTAATGAATCCCTTGTACTTTCAGAAGAACTACTGGATACTACTGGTAATCTTATCAATCGCCTGTTCCATCAGTGGAAGAACATTGTGTATCCAATGATATTAGACATAACTGCGTTAGCTTCTGCATTTGAGATTTTTTTTTTTGCATCTTTTCGAAATAGGGGGAAATACAAGCCAAACAGAGGTGGGTTCCTACCAGTTCACACCTATTCGGTAGAACCGGTTCATCAAATCTACCGAACCGGTTAGAAGAGGTTCCACCAGTGGACCCGGAAAGCAGGCCACACCTACAGAAGAGGCTTCCAAAATTTTTTGAAACCAACCACTGGAAAGGATCTTGTTGACAGCTATAAGACTTGCATGCTTCAATGCCAGAGTTTCGGAATAGCTACTTAGACCGACCTAAGTACTAATTCATAATTTCATAGCCGGTCACATGGGTGGCAAGCCACTCCCATCCGGTCACATGGGTGGCAAGCCACTCTCACAAAGGAGGCCACACCCACAGAGTAGGTTCCAACCAATTTTTGAAACCCACCACTGAAGCCAACCCAGTAACATAACCGCAATTGCAGAAAGCCAAACTCCCGTATTAAAAAGCACAGTGTACAGTTAGTATCAGAGATGTTTTCAGATGGACAAGGGCTTAAATTCTCTTCTGAATTTAACTTTTGACTATTGTATTCCAACCTCCTAACGCAAGAAGGATAACCCCAATGTAGAATATGTTGCTCTATCCCTTTTCTCCAATCTACAATTTTATACTGAGGACCCATCATTATCTTTGTTTAATTGGCTTAATTAAACAATGGCCTAAATTCTGCTTCATGAAAGAAAAACTCACCTTTTCCAATCCAGTAGAGTTATCTTTAATCTCATCGGGGAGCAGAATGATCATGCTCAACTCATCACCAACATATGGAATCTCAAGAATGGAAATCTGAGAGGCTGATATGTTGACATAGTTGTATTTTGCTTTCTTGAACATCATTTGCACTGTTTTCTTTTCATTCTACAAGTGGGGAAAATGTATGTTAGAAGAAATCTTTCAAATAAATAGGAAATAATTCTATCACATATTCAGTCTTGGTCCCCCCCTCTCCCCCCACCTTAAAGCTTTCATCTTTTGTTTGACTTTAAAATCAAATTAGAATAGAATTCTTTATTGGCTAAGCGTCATCCGACACAAGGAATTTGTCGCCGGTGTATAAGCTCACACTGTACATATAAGCAGCATAATGTAATAGGTCACAGGTCATAAATCAAACTTACAATCATTAATCATAAGTTACAAACAATTGATAAGTCATAAGAAACCAGTAGGAGAAGATAGTAAGAAAGATTAACAAAGATGAAAAAAAAAAGATCTTTATGTCTAGTTGCAATGAAGCACAGGTGAGTGGTTTTAATCAGCAGTTTTCTCAAATGAACAGATGTTTATAGTATCAAAACTATCCTTCTTTGTGGAGAGCAACACAGAAACATATTGTTCCTGGTCCTCGTCATCGAATACTTCCAGGTGATGATACATAAGAGAGCCATCAGCTCAGCAAATAGATTCACTAATCACTCCATAGATATTGTGGTTAATGAGTGGGAGTGGTGCTAAACTAGAAAGTTTCAATGACTGAAAAGTCTGAATTGCCACGCTACATACAAAGTCTGAAGGACTCAAAGAGGATTTATCATGATTCATCCGTTTCCACGAAGATCAATAAAATGTTAAGGACTAAGCAATTTCTTCTGCTACAGGAATGTTTCAGATTAACTCCACACTTGCTTCAGATACATACAAAATAACACAATTTCAAATATTCAGAATGTCTCCTTTACTGTGTCGATAAATGAATACCTTGTTAATCCAGAATGGCTTTTCCTGTGTTTGATTTTTGTTGAACTTAGCTGCCCAGTTCCCTTGAAATAGATAGCATTCACCAAAACCAGTTTTGTAAGCGAACCAATTATTCCAGGGACAAGCAGATCCTGAATTTTTCCTTTTTGAAAGTTAAAAAAAAACCTTTTAAATTGATAAATACTTTTATATGCATAATATTGCACAAAAAATTCTTAGGAACCCACTTGTAAGATGTATTGTTTTTAAAGATAGATCTATCTATTTATCTATCTATCTCTATCTCTCTATCTATCTATCATCTCTCTATCATCTATCTATCTATCTATCTATCTATCTATCTATCTATCTATCTCTATCTATCTATCTATCTATCTATCTATCTATGAAATAAATAGCATTCACCAAAACCAGTTTCATAAGTGAATCACTATTCCAGGGACAAGCAGATCCTGAATTTTTCCTTTTTGAGAGTTTAAAAAAACTTTTTAAATTGAAAAATACTTTTATATGCATAATATTGCACAAAAAATTCTTAGGAACCCACTTGTAAAATGTATTGTTTCTAAAGATAGATCTATCTATTTATCTATCTATCTCTATCTCTCTATCTCTCTATCATCTCTCTATCATCTATCTATCTATCTATCTATCTATCTATCTATCTATCTATCTATCTATCTATCTATCTATCTATCTATCTATCTATCTATCTACTATCTATCTATATCTATCTATCATCTATCTATCTATCATCTATCTATCTATCATCTATCATCTATCTATCTATCTATCTATCTATCTATCTATCTATCTATCTATCTATCTACAAATAATTTAGTAAATTTATAATCATGGACATGTTTGTAGGTAAGCCAAAATGAAGCCATTTTATTTAATTATTATATTTCTATCTTGATTCTCTTTCAGGAGCTCAAGGCAATCATCCAGAGAGCTCATCTGACTGAGGATGGACGATAGCTTTTGCTTCCTCAGGGCCAGTCCAACCTCTATCCACCCATCCTCCCTCCCTTAATATTTCTATAGTTGCCCATCTTATGTCATTAGTAAGGTTACCACACACATACAGGAAATATGCTCGGATGTGTCCATCAATAAAACCAATAATCTATTCATGGCTGGAATTTCATCTGTGGTTTGATGGGCTTCTACGTATCAAGTGATGGTTAACTAACGTGGGTTTGCCTACCTTATCTGTCTCTCTCACATGCACACACAATATTGCATGCCTTACTTAACAGCTGCTAATTAACCCAATTATCATTCTTACCTGAGGTTTTCTCTGCTACCCAGGCATTTATATGTTTTCTTGAATCTTCTGAAGCTTGTTTGAAGTTAAGTTTTTCCAGACTTGCATGGTAGAATTTCTCAGTGGCTCCTATAAAGGACTTAAGAAACAACGATATCTCAGTAACAGAAGCAGTAATAAAAACAAGAATTGATTCTGTCTCATTTTTCTACGAACTAACAATCTGAAAACATTATTTATTAGGCTGAATATACCTTACAAGGCAGCCAGTGCCATTGGATAGTTAATACACTTTGTTTATTCAAGAATATATCTGGCAATGATTGGTCACACGGTTCTATTTTGCCTTTCTTGAGAGTTCTATATTTAGGATAACAAAATCTTACTGGGTGTCCCTGTAGCATTCCCAGTAAAAGCAATTGGCCTTTTAATTCCCCCTTCAGATTTCTCAATAGACCAAGTATAGCTATAGGAGCATTTGATACTTTTTAGAGCAAAACTGCAATTGCAACGAGATAAACAAACATTAGAACAGAAGAGAACATTTATGGCTAGTTTCAGCCAATTCTTTAGCACACACGAAACTTACTGCAAGAAAATCGTATGATGTTTCTCCAAAGAGCCGATTGGCTAGGCTGAGGATATACTTGGCCCCTGGTTTGTTGATTTCAGAAATCAGTTTCTCAAATTTTTGGGTGAACCTCTCCATCTTTGGATACAGAGAGCACCTACAAGAGATATAGGGATAATCAACTTGTGTTTAAAATCAATTCAAAATGTAATGCAGCAACAGCAAGCCTTGGAAAAAACTTACAAATGGTCTCCCCATATAATTTGTAGCTAACTTTTGACCTGCAGATCAGTGGTGGGATTCAAATATTTACCAACTGGTTCTCTGCCCTAATGACCAGCTGGGTAGGTGGGGCTTGGTGGTCATGTGATCATGTGGGCGTGGCCAACTCAATGTCACTCAGGTCAATGGGCGCTTCACCTTAGCTGTTACAATGCAATAAGGGTTACTGGAGAGGCAGTTTCTGTAAGCAGGGCAATAAAGATTAAACTAGGAAGACCACCAGAATGTTTCCTTACAGGATTATCCCTGTAAAGTTGGAAAAACAAATGAGATTTCTTCCAACAACCGGTTCTCCGAACTGCTTAGAAAGTTACCAACCGGTTCTCCCTAACAGGTGCGAACCAGCTGAATCCCACCACTGCTGGAGATGTATAGCTTTTTAAGTTAATAGCTGACTACATCTAGGCTTCAAAGCTAAACAGAGTTGAGGTCTACTTAGTATTTGGGTAATGTCTGAACCACAGGCTTGGAGAGTACAAGGGGAAAAAACCCTTTCTTAAAGGAAACCATTTCCCCACAATTGCTATGGAAATTCATATAGTATCCCTAAAATCCCTAAAGTAAAGCTTGACTTGACTGTATATATTTGAAATATACTTTTTATTTCCATTTTTATAACATACAATCACATGTATACTATTACGTAGCCAGTACCTATTGTATTAAGTAGTAATAACATCAGTTCCTCTTGTCATCAACGCCCAGAAAGATAAAAACCCATTATTAGCTATTCTGCTCTCCATACACCTCTTTTTTCTACCTCTCTCCTAACCTCCTTTCTTCCTCCATCATCCTTTCCTACTCTACTTCCCCTTCCTTTCTCCTTCTCCCTCTCTCTTCATTCCACTCCGCCTTATCCTCCTCATCTCCCCCCCATCCTCTTCTATCCCTCTCTCCAATCTTCTTCTCTCTTCTGCTTCCCACTCTTCCTCCCATTGGTGTATTTCCGCTTTTGAGCAAACTCCAATCTATGTTGATGGTATTTATGCTTCCATATCAATATACTTAACATAATCCTAGTTTTTTTTTTAATAAGAGAAGACAGTATACATGTGCAATCATATTACATTAAAATTAATGCCCCTTGTCAAGCTCTCCCCCGAGGGGTCGACAGTCGACATTAGCCAGCTGATGGTATTCGGAGGAGGCCTAATCTGTGGGATCTAATTGGTCGTAGGGAGGTAATTGGCAGCAGGCGGTCTCTCAGTATCCCAGGTCCGATACCATGTAGGGCTTTCAAAAGTAACGACTAGCACCTTGAAGCGGGTCCGGAGTCCAACAGGCAGCCCAGTGCAGCTCGCGGAGGATAGGTGTGACGAGGTGCACCCACAATTGCTCGCGCGGCTGCATTCTGGATAAGCTGAAGTCTCCGAATGCTCTTCAAGGGCTGCTAAGGTGTTGCATAGGCCTGTACCATTTTCTTCTTTCTATTTTTATTGTATTTTGCATTTTTTTAAAATTCACAATGACTCTGGGCAGGCTATAAATTTCAAAAAATAAAAGAATGCTATGGGTATCCTGGATTGAAGCCCCATCATGTGCCAGAACCAAGATTCTACGTCCATCTTCCAACTCCCCAGCTTTGGATTTCCTATTTATTCTTTAAAATGCCAATTTTAGGTTTTACACTGGAGGCAGGATGTTTTTCCCTACCACAAAATATTGATGGTAATTGCCCTTCTGATTTTTGGGATTGTGGTGAAGTATATCCACGAAAAATAGATTTTTCAAACCCTGGAACTTCAAATAAGGGACTTTTGGCCCAAATAATACTATTACCTAATTAGCAACTAAAAGCTTTTTAAAAGTTAGGCCAGTCTATCTCAGTGGAGAACTCAACTGGAAAATCAACACAACCCAGGTGGCCAGAAAGGCCCAACAGAGACTCCACTTGCCAAAAATTAAAGTGGAAGAACAACTGATTACCTCCTTTCACCGGTCTACAATAGAAAGAGTCCTCACCCCCTGCATTACAGTGTGGTATGCTGGCTTGACAGCCGCAGATAGAAAGTCACTACAGAGGGTGGTGAGCACAGCAGAAAACATAATAAATAAATAGTCACAAGAGTTGAAAAATGGGCTGCACTTAAATTCAATAAATAAATTAGATATTGTCTATCAAGGATGGGGACCACCTCCTAGCCAACCCTCCCTTTTCCCTCATTTTGTTAAAATATCTTGAATACCTTTGACATCTGAGCTTCTGTATTGCCTTTGGCCCCCAACAAGACCATCAGCAGTGCCGAAGATATACTCAAAGGAGAAAAAAAACAAGTTCTTGCTAGGATCTTCTGCACAAAGCTGCTTGAAGAGGTCCAGGGCAAAGGAGGTGTTTGCTGTAGAAAGACTGTCCATGTTTCTGAACCTAGAGAAACCAAATTATAGCGCAATAAACCACAGATTAACTCCGAGATAACGACTGAAAAACGCTCCACCCGAGGAAATATTTGGGTTCTGCTTGAACAAATTATTCTACTTGCTTAAGGAAAATGATTACAGAACCCAGTGGAGAAAATATAAGGGAACTATGAAGCCAGACTCATATCTAATTCCAAAGATAACAACTGGGTCTCCCCATGTGGAAAAAAAGTAGAATGTTTTTTTTTCTGCAGTGTAGTAAGACATTTTAGAAAAATCAAAAAAGGTACCAATCGGATTAAGGAACAAGAGAAGCAATCCTAAGCAGTGAAATGTACTAGCCATGCCAGCATACATAAGATAAGAGTAGGTAAGTAGTAAGTTTATTAAATTCTATTACAGTTATTTATTCTGCCAGATATTTGGGGGAGGGTCGTTCCTTTAGTCAATGCAACAGTAGCAGCTCTACAAAAATCACAGCAGCCCTATCAGGACATGGGGAATTTAGGATCCCACCCAGGCAGCCCTAACATCTCTCCTCTGCCTATCCAACAAGGAACCTCTCCCTGGGACGATTTACACAGTGCAATAGGTAACTCCATAGTTGCACTTCCAAAGAGCAAAAGCTGGTTCAGGCTCTCCACAACTGACTGAAACGCAGCCTGCCTTTCTAAGTCAGGTGTTTTCAAGTGTCAAGGCTGACTCTATCCCCTAGCCCGTGTTAAGGATTCAAACAACAGCATGCCAATCAAGGGAGCCGCAGCAAACTGTCAAGCAAGCAAGCTCCCAACCGGGGTGAAATTCACCAGCTTCTAACAGAGAACAGAAGCGGAACTTTGAGTAGCTCAGAGAGAACTGGCAAATGCCACCTTCTGTTACTTGCCCAAGAGTGGGGTGGGGAGGGGGATTTTTGCAATATCCTTTCCTTCCCACGAGCTGTTAGTAAAAATAAATTTGAATCTCACCACTGCTCCCAACCAAGAGAGCCACAGCAAACTATCCCACCGGGCGCTTTAGGTCCATCTCACTCGGGGCACCTGCAGGACAGGAGAGAGAGAGAGAGAGTAAAACACGCAATGGCCCTACCTGGGGACGGGGCTGCTAGCAGCCTTACTAAGAGGCTTCTCTGGCTGGGGAGAACGCCGGCTCAGCTGCAAGAAGTCCGGGAGAAGCCAAAGGATTGAATGTCGAGTTTCTTCCCAGCCTGCGTTGAATCCACCACCTAACTGCGCTCAGGGAGGCGGGAGGGTTGGAATCCCTCGGCGGGGAAGGAGGAAGGTCAGCAGAGGAATCCAGGCTGTGGGTCGCCCTTCCAGGATGAGCGGTTCGGGTTTCGCCGTCCCTTTAAAAGGGGAACCTCCAGGGCGGGGGCTCCCGGCTCAGGCGGCAGCTTGCCTAACCCTTTTCACGGAGCTTGGGCAGGGATGGCTAGCAGGGAAACTTGTTCCACGGTTCCTGGAAATTTGTAATTGAAATTGGCAAAGGAAAATTGGCAGAGGAAATGCTGAGAGATTCACCAAAGTGTTGCGGTTTGTACATGATGCGCTCCTTTTATTAATCCCACTGTCCAGATGCCAGCAATAAGGTTTGGGTAAGCTAAACTGGGTGACTCCTGGATGGAGACCAAATGCAGGGCTATTGATTGATTGATTGATTTTGGTTTGTCAAGCATGTATGACAAAATAAGTATAAGTATGGGCTTAGTGACCAAAGTTACAATGGCATTGAAAAAAGTGACTGATGACCATTTCACACTTAGCGACCATTGCAGCATCCTCATGGTCACATGATCAAATTTTGATGTTTGGCAACAATTTATATTTGTAAGTTGTAGTTATGTTGAAATAACCAAAAATATTACAATACTATTTTTGTGTTGTATGAAAATTTTTGTTTCTCCATATAAATTTTTAATCAAATCCCCCCCCCTGTCAAAGGTGTCCCTCTTTACCAATCTGAAAATCTGGTCACCGATAGATAGATGATGATAGATAGATATAGATAGATAGATAGATAGATAGATAGATAGATAGATAGATAGATAGATGATAGATGATAGATGATAGATGATAGATGATAGTAGATAGATAGATAGATAGATAGATAGATAGATAGATAAGATAGATAGATAGATGATAGATAGATGATAGATAGATAGATAGAGGATAGATAGATAGATAGATAGATTAGTAGATTGATAGATGAGATAGATGAAGATAGATGATAGATAGATGATAGATAGATAGATAGATAGATAGATAGATAGATAGATGATAGATAGAATAATGGATGGATGGATTGATAGATAGATGATAGATAGATAGATAGATAGATAGATAGATAGATAGATAGATAGATAGATAGATAGATAGATAGATAGATAGAGGATAGATAGATAGATAGATAGATGATGATAGATAGATAGATAGATAGATAGATAGATAGATAGATAGATAGATAGATAGATAGATAGATAGATAGATAGATAGATGAGATAGATGATAAGATAGATAGATAGATAGATAGATAGAGAGATGATAGATAGATGATAGATAGATGATAGATAGATAGATAGATGATAGATGGATGATAGATAGCTAGATGATAGATAGATGATAGATAGATAGATAGATAGATAGATAGATAGATAGATAGATAGATAGATAGATAGAGTTCCGACCAGGCAGGCTTCGAGAGTTGGAAGAGGAAGAGGAGGAGGAGGAAGAGGAGGAGGGGGAAGGGTGGGGTTGCTATCAATTTGCCCACATAGCAATAGCAATAGCAGTTAGACTTATATACTGCTTCATAGGGCTTTCAGCCCCCTCAAAGCGGTTTACAGAGTCAGCATATTTGCCCCCAACAACAATCCGGGTCCTCATTTCACCCACCTCGGAAGGATGGAAGGCTGGAGTCAACCCTGACTCACATCAGCACAGTGCATCCAGTTCACACGCTTAGTCACCCGCCCCAGCTGCACGAACTCCTTGAACCGAAAGGGAGGGAGGGAGAGGAAGGGGGGAAGGAGGGCGAGGGAAGGAAACCGAAAGGAGCAGCAGAATCCTCTGTGTCTGTGTGTGTGTTTGTGTTTGTGTGTGTGTTGTGTGTGTGTGTGTGTGTGTGTGAGAGAGAGAGAGAGAGAGAGAGAGAGAGAGAGGAGGAGTCAGTCCACTAAAGAAGAGAACGCAGCAAAGGAAGTAACAGGCAGCAGAGAGAAAGCAGAGCTGCTTATCTCATTCTTTGCATCCGTTTTCATGCAAAAAGAAACTTAGATCCACCCACCAAAACAACTGTAAAAAGACGGACTGGAAATATAAGTTAAAATAAGCAAAAATAATAACAAGAGAACACCTGTCCTGATCTCAATGAATTTAAATCACTGGGACCTGACAGATTACACCCCAGAGTTCCAAAAGGAATTTACAGATGTCATCTGAGAACCACTGTATCATCTCTTTCAGAGATCCTGGAGCATTGGGGAACCACCAGAGGGGCTGGAAAGGAGCTGATGTTGGTTCCCATCTTCAAAAGAAAAAAAAAAAAAGGGGGGGGGGGACCAGTAAACTACAAACCAGTCACCCTAACGCCAATACCAGGGAAGATACTGGAATACATTATGATTGTATAGATTTAAGATGATGTAACCAATGGTTATAATAGAATGATCCACTATCTATAATGTCTCGTTTAAAATGAAGGAATAATAGTCATATAAACGATGTAGAATGATAATAATGTATACATATACTGTATATTTGATTGACAATAAGTGATTTTATATAAATTGTGGGGGACTATGGGAAGGATGCAGAGAAATCCTATAACCAAATCGACACACTGTATGCAATTGAAGATGGTTTTATGTTGTATGTTTTGTTGTCTATATCGTCTATAAATAAAAAACTTTGTATTTAAAAAAAAAGATGGGGACTGGAGGCTAAAACATATGAAGAACAATTGCAGGAACTGGGTATGGCTAGTCTAATGAAGAGAATGATCAGGGGAGACAGGATAGTGTTTCAATATTTGAGGGGCTGCCACAGAGAAGAGGGGGTCAGGCTATTTTCCAAAGCCCTTGAAGGCCAGACAAGGAATAATGATGGAAACTGATCAAGGAGAGATTCAGTGCTAGAATAAGGAGAAAATTTCTTTTATATATATATGGTATAATATTTTCATATAAAAAACCACATGTATACCGTTACATAACCAACACCATTTTGCATTATTTAATATTATGTCAATTCATTTACCATCAACCTCAAGAACTACCATTGTCTCTGTTCTCCACACACCATATTTATACTCTATCATCACTTTCTTCTCCCTCTCTCTTCCTCCCTACCTCCTTTCTTCCCTGTCATCCTTCTCTACTTCCCCTTCCTTTCTCCTTCTCCTCTTTCCACTCCTTCCTTCTCTCCTCCTTTTGCCCCCTCTCTGCTAATCCTCTTCTTCCTCTTACCTCTCTCCTCTCTTCCACACTCTTCATCTCATTTACATGGTGTATTTCAGCCTCCATTTTACGTTGATGGTATTAGTAATTTCATTTAAATAAACATCTTTAATTTTAACATATATCCTCCTTTTTAAAAAAAAAAAAAAGTATACATATATAGCAATTATGATGCATCACAGGGTACACAAGTGAACCCCCCAATACTTAATCAGGCTAAATATTCTAAATTCTAATGCTTAAAAGGTCAGAAAGAAATAGTACTCTGTATATGCCTTTTACCTTAGAAAAAGATAGTTCCTTATTTTCCTGCATCTCTAAAAAGGGGAACTTAGAATATGTGCTTTTGGCAAGCAGGAAATCTGGGTGGGCAGTTAACCACAAACATTAATCATAGACGCACGTGACATAGTGACAGTTTAGGACAACAAAAGTTCAACTTGTAAGCAAGCGATATTTTAGCAATAGAAAACCCAATATGCTAGCAATACTTTAGCAATCTTCCTCTCAGCTTCATGAGTAACCAAGATTCACTTCCCTATTATTTTCACTTCCCTATTATGTTTTGGGGATCTTATGAGAATCAATGTATTTGTAACTTTCCCAGAATATTTGTAACTTTCCCGAAATGTCCTTTACTGACCTAAGTAGAAGTTTATGACCTTAAAATGTATACACCTGTGTGACGCCTGTATGATTTGTAATAATCAATTAGAAAGTATAAAAACTCTGCCAAAGGATACCTAAGGCAGCTCAGTTTTGATGCAAATCAGACTGGGCTCTTGAACGCGTTCAAATAAAACATGTCTTCTCTTGGAAATTGGTGTGGTGGCTCCTATTCTTACGTAAGTAAAAGGGCAGATTTATTTGCTATAACAATTATATTTTAAACCCCACCCTCCAAACTTATTTTTGGCCGAAATGTGGACCTGGTTACAATTTCCAGCTATTCTCATCTAAATATAGTTTATACATCATTACATGCCCCAATTTTAGTTCTGTCATTATAATCTCAATAATTTTCTATTATAAGTATGTTTCAAGTTCCCCTCCATTTTTTCCATATTTTTACTTAGCTTACTTTAATTATTTTTTTAATTACAATCCTTGCTGCTCAATGCTTATTACAATTCCATTGATCTGCTATATAAAATAACAAGCAATACGAACCTCACTTTTATTCACCTTAAATGTTCTATATGTATCCATATGTCATATATTTACCTATATTTGATTATCTTTTCATTATCATATGCAATCAATTAGCAACTCAGTTTAATTATCATGTAAAAGAGTAAATCACATACCTCTACTTATATTCTCCACATAGTAGTTTCTAAAGATCCAATTTCTTCCTAGTGAGCCTTTCATCCCAAACTCTAAAACTGCTTTTCCTTTCTACTGGGTATATATTCTTCCTTCTCAAACTTTTGCCATCACCCCTGCTGCGTATTCTGATGTATCCTCTGTTTCCCTGTCTTTCCTTCCTCTTCTCTTATTCCTCCTTTCTTTCTTCTCTATTCCTGTCTGGCAATTCCCTTTCCTTTCTTCTATAATCCCTTTTCTTTGTTGGACATATCCACCCTTTTCAATTTTCCTGCACCACTGTCAAACCCATGAAATCTTGTCTGATTTTTATTTTCCATTGTTTCTACAACTTCACTACCCTCCCCCTCTTCTTCCCTCATTTTCCCACCTCTAATAAGGAGAAATTTCTGATAGTGAGAGCAATCAACCAAAGGAATAGAAGTCGCCTTCAGAGGTTGTGGGAGCTTCACCACTAGAAGCTTTCAAGAAGAGACTGGACACCCATCTGTCAGAATGATATTGGGCCTCCTGCATGGGGGGGGGGGGGTTGGACCAGATGAGGTCCCTTCCAACCCTGTTATTCTGTTGTTGTTGTTGTTAAGAAAAACATACTCCACCAATATAGTTTCAGAAATTTCCTTGATATCTAAAGGCATCCTCCGGAGTTCCTTCTCAATCACATGCCAAAGAAATGGATTGTAGATACAATTATCACTTTATTTCTTGGAAAAAATGAAGGAGAAACAGGAAAAAAAGTAGCAAATCTGAAGGAGGTTCACAAGGATTAAAAGAGTAATAATTTGTTTTACATAATTTCCTTTGTTTTACAGAGGAAAACTCAAGAGCCAAATGATAAAATAATTAACTCTAAAGTTAAAGGCTGCTATCCTTTATAATAAAGAGCGTATGTTGACTGTAATTATACTTTCTACAGTGCATTCAGAATGTATTCAGAGCCCCTTCACTTTTGTCAATTTGTTATGCTGCAGCCTGATTCCACAGTTGTTGAAATTCCCTTTTTCCTCATTAATCTACATTTACTACCCCATAAGGACAATTTTAGAAATGTCTGTACATTATTAAAATATAGATTTATAATAAGGTAAATGATCATTTTCAGTCTCTTTTCCGTAATATCACTTCTTGTCTAGGCAGGCATAGGAAATAAGCCTTATGAAGCATCAGATGCAAGCTTTTATTATAGCGCTGAACACATAACCCCCACTTATCTGTAGTCATCTTTTTGAATCCTCATATCAGTTCCTTGAGCCTAATCACTAGTTACAAATCTCAACTTTCCCATAAGTTAACCTAATAAACATTCCTGAAATATTTTTGCTGAATTTAGCATTGCCATTTTCTGTAATACATGGAGGAAAATAATAGTTTTCATTTCTTTATACTATAGGTAGTTTTTCCCTCTTGGGTTTACCATTATTTTTAACTTGGTTTAGATGTTCTGTTTATCCTTAACCTGGAAATGAGTTTCATTTAGCTTCATAGAGTATGTATGATTCAAATATATTAATATATAGCTATATATTAATATAGTTTTTGCAAAGATTAACTTCCGATAACTAGTTCTGTCAACTTCAGCATATACACACATACAGAATCTTATTTCTTGGTTGACCACACTTAAGAGTACTGCATCCAGTTTTGGTTTATAAATCTGTAACGTCATGACGATACGGAGTGCGGTCTCAATGCCCCGAGGCCACAGCCAATATTTTTGCTGCTGGGTAGTCCAATCGGACCTAAACTGTCCCAAAGAGACGGTGAACAGGAAGAATAAGTCTTGCTGACCTCAGGGACATTGCAAAGTCTCTGATCGATGCAAGAGAAGTTCTTCAAGCCGGCGACAAAAAATCCAGCTAAGGCCAAGGGGACTGGAGGCCAAAACATATAAAGGACAGTGAGAGAAGGACCAGGGGAGACATGATAGCAGTGTTCCAATATTTGAGGGGCTGCCTCAGAGAAGAAGTGGTCAAGCTTTTTCCAAAGCACCTGAAGGCCGGACAAGGAATAATGGATGGAAACTGACCAAGGAGAGAGTCAACCTAGAAATAAGGAAAAACTTTCTGACAGAAAGTGTTTGATTGGGTGAATGGATAAAACAGACTCAGGCTTCAGTGACAAACAACAGCTCTTCATTACAAAACTATTTAAAATCCAGCACTGGCCCATGTGACAACAGCTCGGCCAATCGGCTTTCAGTATTTTCCCACTGGATCGGAGGACCTTGGTGGAACCTACTATTTGGCTGCCTGATGGAAGCTCCCGGAAACTTCCCCAGGGTGTGGCTGGAGTTTTAGAGCCGGTTCATTCGAAACTCACTGTGGGTCCCCAACTTATCCAGCTAAGTAGTCCAGTCCCTTCAGGATTGAGAAGTCTATGGAAGGAGTGTAAAGGCTGTATTTTGCAACAAAAAGGGCATGCAGAGCTTTCGGAAGCTCTTGGAGTGCTGCGGGGGGGGGGGGGGGCAAAACCGAGCAAAAAAAACCGAGCAAAAAAACGGGCCAGTTTTTGCAAAAAAAAGGGCATGCAGAGGCTTTGGCAGACTTGTAGAGTGCTCCTGGGGGCTGGGGGAAAAACAGCCTGTTTTTTGCTCTTTCTTGCCCTTCCCAGCCCTCGGGAGCACTTTGCAAGCCTCCCAAACCCTCTGCACGGCCATTTTTTCAAAAGGGTCGGGGTTTCAGTAGCCCAAAGATGCTGTATTCAGTGTAGAAGACACACCCAGATTTTCACCCTCATTTTTGAGAGAAAAAGGTGCGTCTTATACTCAAAAAATACAGTATTCATGGTAATTTCCCCAAGCAGGCAGAGAAAAATGTATTGCTAGGATGCGGGGAATGAATTTTATAACTTACTCTTATGGAGAAGCAAATCTACCAAGGAAGAGTATAGTATTTGTTGGATTATGACGGATAAAAAATAGGAAAGGATGGTCAGCATTAAAATTCTCCTCCAAGGTCAGACCTAGCTCACCTGTAAGAGCAGTAGCTGCAGCTGCTTCAGTGCCCACTTCATTTACTTCCAGAATGACTTGTGAACAATTTTAGAGACAATGGAGATCCCGAGATTCTGACATTCCAGACAAATTAGCCTTGCCACGTTCAAAAATATCTATTAACCCCAAGGCTGCAAAGTAAGATTTAAGATCGTAGTTTTCTTCCAGCTGAAATTTAGGTAGATGTACACAGATGTCCATGTCATAATTCATATTTTTGGGCTGGGTCCATTCTTGCAGTTTTTTCAAAGTCAGCTGCTGCTCCAGCTAAAACGGCAAAAAAGAGGAAGTAATCATTTCCATCACTGTGCCACAATATTTCCATTTTAGCATAGAGAAATGTGTTGCTGAAAAACAGGACATCAACTGACTTCAGTATGAATTAACTTGCAGAGCCAGAGAGCACATTTTTCTATCCCAGACATGGCCTTTCTCTAACTGAGTGCAAGAATGGTTTCTGCCCCAGGCTAACTATTTGCAACTTTAACAGATGTTCAGAATGGAAAAAAAACTCAACGCATCACATAAAACTACAACTTTGTCCATTCATATGGGGGATCCTGCTAAGTATTTACGATATTTCTGGAGTATAAGATGCACCTAGCTTTTGGGGAGGAAAACAAGAAAAAAATCTGCCTCTCCCTCCCAGCAATTTGCGTATTTCAGTTTTAATTTCACCACAGCCTGATTAGCACAAGCAGCTGATTGTCGGTTGGATTGGCCTCCTGATGATCAGCTGTTTCAGGCTTCAGGGATTGCCATAGCCTCTTGCTGCTTCCGCATGCCCCGTTTCAGCTTCCACATCCCCTTTTTCAGCCTCTACATGCCCCACTTTATGCCTGGGCGACAGGGATCGGAATGGGCGAAAATGAAGCACACAGAGGCCGAAAACAGGGCCCATGGTGGAAGCAATAGGCAATGGCAATCCTTGCAGCCTGAAACAGCTGATCATCGGGAGGTCGATCCAACCGACACTCAGCTGCTTGTGCTAATCAAGCTGTGCTAAAGCTGAAACTGAAACAGGCTGTTTGCTGTTTGTTGCAAGAAGGCAAATTGCTGGAGGCAGAGGCCAAAGGGTGGAGTGGTGGGTGGTCGGGACTACATTCCGTGATAAGATGCGCCCAAATTTTCACTCTCTTTTAGGGGGGGAAAAGTGTGTCATATACTCCGAAAAATATGGTGTGTTATATTTAGAATAATATTGTTTAGGACAATTATTTTATAGCATTAGCAAGAAAACAGAGAATCACCTGTTCCAGTCCTGTGGAATTATCCTCAATGTCATCAGGCAAAAGGATTATCATGCTAAGATCTTTTCCCTTGTATGGCAGTTCGAGCACACGGGATTTGCACTCAGGGATATAACGAAAAGGAAGTTTCTCCTCCATAAACATCATCTTCACAGTCTTCTTTTCTCTCTGCATTATTTTAAGAATATTACAGTGAGGAGCTTATCAAACAAGAAAGAAAGAAAGTTTCTCTACATATATGATGAAATTGATAGAACTAGTTCTTGGAAGTGAATCTTTGCAAACTATATTAATATATAGCTGTTCTTTGGAATTATACAACTCTATTAAGCTAAATGAATTCATCTCCAGGTAAGGATAAACAGAACATCTCAGCCAACTGAAAAAATAAACCAAAGGAAAAACCCTACCTATAGTATAAAAATAATAAAAACTCATTTATTGTTTCCTTCATATATTAGAGCAAATAAACAAATAATCCACTAAATTCAGTAAAATATTTCAGAATGGAATTTAACTTATGGGAAAGTTGAGATTTGTGATTAGGGGCAAAGGAATTGATATAAGGTTTCAAAACATGTGTATAGATAAATTGGGATTATGTGTTCATTGCTTGAGAGACCGCCTACTGCCATTACCTCCACGCGACCTATTAGATCTCACCGATTAGGCCTCCTCCGAGTTCCATCTGCCGGTCAGTGCCGACTGGCAACTACGCGGAGGAGAGCCTTCTCGGTGGTAGCTCCAACCCTATGGAACGATCTCCCCGTGGAGATTCGTACCCTCACCACCCTCCAGACCTTCCGCACAGCCCTCAGAATCTGGCTATCCCGTCAGGCCTGGGGCTAAGATTGTAACCCGCCCGAATGGTATGAATGTTGAGTTATTAATTATGTATTGTTTTATTTGTTAAAAGTTTGTCTCCCCCCTCCCTTTTGGTTGTGAGCCGCCCTGAGTCCCCCAGGGAAAAGGGCGGCATATAAATAAACTTCAAATCTAAAATCTAAATCATTGCTACAATAACAGGTTGATGGTGCTTCATTAGAGTGGCTATTGCCACACTTACCTAAACAAGCTGTTGTTACAGAAGAGACACAATTTTATTTACCTTATTTAGTCTAAAAGGCTTGTCTTCAGTATCTTTCTCTTCAAATGGCTTTGCCCAGTTGCCTTTAAAGTAGAACAGCATTCACCAAAACCAATTTAGTCATTTCATTGATGGATCCTTCAGGTAACAACTCAGGGATTTTACCTTGACAGAGAAATGTCACTGTTAAATAGCTGTGCCAAGACTGAGACTTAAATATTATTATCAGTGAGACTAATCTACCGTAAATGCAGTTGTTAAGTGAATATTTCCCCTTTGCAATTATCTTATAAATATTTTTCTTTTTAAAAAATCCTGAATTAGCAAAGGCTGCTTTAAATGGCACTGACTGGCCATTTCTCTCAATGTGCTATGTCTCCAGAATCAATCAATCAATCAATCAATCCATCCATCCGTCCATCAATCAATCAAAAAATCAATCTAGTGCTGGAAGGCACCCTAGAGCAGCGATGGCAAGCCTTTTTTGGCTCACGTGCTATAAGTGAGGGAGCGCAGAGGATCGTGTGCAGGTGTGCCACACCCATAATGCAATGCGTGACCCCCCCAGTGCCCCACTGCAGGCACGACCCCCCAATTTTTGCATGCTTTTTTTACCCTCCCCAGTCTCCAGAGGCTTTATAGGAACCTGGGGAGGGCAAAACAGCCTCCCTCCCCCCGGAAGCCCTCCGGAGGCTTCAGGGATCTTCTCAAAATGACTCTCCGAGAAAGCGTAAGTCACTTCTGGTTGCTTGGAGGGTTGTTTTGACCACTCTGGAGGATTCAGGGACCTTCAGGTGGCTTTCCCCTGATGGCAGCATTATGGAAATAAAAATAACAGTTTGACTATCATGGGGATCAGAACCGTCAAACTCATGGCCCATTGGCCGGATGCGTCATGCTATGGCCATGCCCATTCCTGGTTAGCGAAGGAGGGGAAAGTCCCAATGCGTCATGTGGTGCCACCATGATGACATGAGCTTGATACCCTTGAGGTGGGCCAAAGAAAAGATGAAACTATAGTTGTTAATTTTAAAAAAAAACAATCTCACCTTCAGTCTGCCGTTCAACCCATTGGTTAATTTTCTTTTTGCCTTGTCTGGAGCACTTGAGAAATCCACTGTAGATAATTCAGCTTTATACATATTCTTGGTACCATCAAGAAATCCTAGCAAAATGAGACATATAATATTTGTAAATGAAAAAATAAATTGTAAAATTGTAAAATAAAATAGAATTATTATGGATAGCAAGAAAGGAAGCATTTACAATGAATGAATCAATGAAGGAAGGAAGGAAGGAATGGAATTATCTCCAATCAATTAGAGATTCAATCAACCTGTAAAATTGCATATTTCAAAGCTGTGATGGAATGTGGATATTCCATCACAGCTTTGATATTATAAATGCTAAAATAAATGATACATAAATAGAATTATGGATAGCAAGAAGGAAAGCATTTACAATAACTAAACAAATAAAATCATCCCCAATCAATTAGAAATTCACTGAACCTGTAAAACTGCATATTTCAAAGCTGTGATGGAATGTGGACCTGGAGAAGCAGTGAGGGGTGAGGTGGGGGAAGCTTAGCAAAGCACCAAGTTTTCCCAGAAAGAGACACTCAGATTAATAGGCTGTGCAGTCCCAATATGGAAGGGGAAGAGGTTCAGGGTAGCCACGCCCTGGAATCTCTCAGGATATAGTAGGTTGGATGGTTATAATCTTCGTTTGGCCAGATTCTGTCCACTAGGTATAAGAAAAATAAAGAAAGGGGTGTGGTTGATCTCTCAGTATAATCTTTGGGCTGGGCTGACCATAACAGCCCTAAGTAAGAGAGATTAAAGATTCACTTCAAGCAAAGGATAACTGATAATGAATATCATAGTCTAATAAAATTTGAAATTGATCTATAAAGCCATTCTGATGATTCATATATTATTGTGTTTATTTATTAGTATTCTACTTACAGACAAAAAGTTGAACGTTTTTTCTCCATACAACCTATTAGCAGTTTCAGAATGTAGGGGGCGCATTGCTCCGGTTAATTTTAGTATTGAGCGTGTGAAATAATGAATGAAGGTCTTTAACTCCCTCAAAATGAAGTGTCTGCATGGAAAAGATAAATCTTAGTTAGTACCAATAAGAATTGTTTAGTTCAAAAAAATTTTTGTCTAAGAACAATGGAGACATTTCAGAAATCTCCATAATTGCAGGTAGGAAGCATACATAAAGAAATAGTATATGATGGACCAATCTTTGCAAACATATGTTTCGTTTTAAAAGAGGCGCATACAGTATCTAAGATTAATACAAGGCTTGTGCTTGAAAATTTCAGCATAACAGACAATGGCATGAGTCTACATGTCATCTATCTATCACCTATCTATCTAGCTATCTATCTATCTATCTATCTATCTATATCTATCTATCATCACCTTATTCTCTTGAGAATTGTTTGTTCAGCTGATCCCAAGTAAAACCCTGGAGTAAATATTAAATGAAACATTACTTATCCTGTGTCTTACTAACTTTTTGGAAATCCGAACGAAATCTACCGATATCTTAGTACATTTAAGTCGATGATTCATCCCTAAACTAGAGACGGTCTTTCAATAGACAGCACTGAAAGTACAACTCTCCCTACAAAGGAGCCGCAATTCCTCATAGAAGCCGAAATTCAGTAACTATCGTGCCAGAAAAATACCTGCTGACTTCAAGAGTGCGAGGCTGTGTTACCCCGGGCCCCCAAGACGAGCATGGCCAGGGCGGAGGAAATACTGAACGGAGAAAAGAAAACGTTGCCCGTTGGGTCCTTCAACTCTTGGAAAAGATCCAGAGCAAAGTGCGAGTTGGCATCAGCCAGTTTTCCATCGTGACGGAGGGAAAGCTTGGAAACAAGCAAAACGAAAGAAAGAAAGAAAGAAAGAAAGAAGGAAGGAAGGAAGGAAGGAAGGAAGAGGAAGGAAGGAAGGAAAGAAAGAAAGAAAGAAGAAAGAAAAGAAAGAAAGAAAGAAAGAAAGAAAGAAAGAAGAAAGAAGAAGGAGTATTTCTGAAGCCCCTTTGAAATCATGGCACCAATCCCGAGCAACGACCGCGGCGACAAGCGACGGCCGCGGGACCCGCCCTTACCTGCCGAGAGAAGAGCAGCGTAGAGAGCCACAGCCGCGCAGATCCCAGAGGAAGGGCGCGCTCGGCGGTCTCTGGAGCTGGCAAGACGGCAAAGCCCTGGGCCTCCCTCGGACTTTCCCCGGCTGGTCGGGGAAGAGTTCCGAACCAGGCAGGCTTCGAGGGTTGGAAGGTTGCGAGAGGAGGAGGAGGAGATCTTAGTATCTTAGTGGACAACTAATTAAATGTGAGCCAACAGTGTGCAGCGGCAGCCAACGGAGGGATTCAATGAAGATCACGTGAGGCACAAGGTATATTGGCCAAGAATCATAGGGTACAACACATAATGATAGCCATAGATGAATGTATCCGTCTTTTATGCACACTGAGAGCATATGCACCAAATACAAATTCCTTGTGTGTCCAATCACACTTGGCCAATAAAGAATTCTATTCTGTTCTATTCTAACACCACTTTGTAAAGGCTTAGTAAGGACACACCTAGAATAGTGCATCGAGTTTTGAAACTCTAGAAGAGTGCAGAGAAGAGCAACAAAGATGATTAGTGTGTGTGTGTGTGTGTTTATTTGTGCTGATAAATAAATAAAGGGAGACTAGTATAGATCTATTTCAGCTATTTAGCTCTCATCAGCTAGCCATACCCTTACTGGGATTCAGCACAGGTTCGAATCCAAGTAAGGGTATGGCTAGCTGATGAGAGCTAAATAGCTTGAAATAGATCATACTAGTCTTCCTTTATTTATTTATCAGCACAAATAAAACACAAATATAACAAAGGCAACAATAAAAATATTGGGTTTCTGTCGTGATGGACTCTTGTGACAAGCCGATTGGACAGATGATGAAGCAGTTAGCTTCCTCCCATGATTGGGGCTTACCAGGGGTTGTGACACTAAATATATATGTATGTATGTATGTAGGTATGTATGTATGTGTATGTAATGTGTATGTATGTATGTATGTATGTGTATATAATATATGTGTGTGTGGGTGTGTGTGTGTGTGTGTGTGTGTGTCTTTTATTTTTTTTATTTTCATGCAAAAAAACCACATGTATACAGTTACACAACCAACACTATTTTGTATTATTTAATATTATGTCAATTCCTTTACCATCAACCCCAAGAACTAAGTATGTGAACAATTCTGCATTTACTGAATGATAAGAAAAGTTGTACCATAATGCCTATTGTACTTACTAAGACAAGGGCCAAATGGTTTTGTATTTTTAAGAAGAAAAAAGAAGTCACTTTCTGGATTCTATATTATGATTTTCAAGGTCGAAGGATCAAAGACACATTATATTGAGTGAAAGGCAATTTATTCCAGTAATTCATGTCTTATTCGTTTTACAAATACAATGTACAGTTAGCTGCCCCTTGCCTGATGGCTTCCAAACAGCTCAAACTACAATTCCCAGAATCCCTAGCTAGCTGGAAATTAAAGGAACAGTAGCCAAACACAGCTGGATATCCTAAATTAGAGATGGCTACCCTTTACAGCAGGGGTGTCAAATTCACATGTCATGGTGTTGTCACGTGACACAGCGTGACTTTTTCTGCCTTCAGTAAATCAGTCATGGGCATGGCCAGTGAATGGGTCATCCAGCCCTCAGGCTGCGAGTTTGACATCTCTGCTTTGAGTAAAGTGTTACACAGAATCTATCAACAGGTGTAGGAGTTCAAGAAAATCAAAGATGGAAAATATCTGGAGGAACCCAACTTGTGTTATAGCAAACCTCCCAAGCAAGCAGAGAAGCAAGTATTTGCTAGGTGACTGGAAGTTAGTTTTATGGAGAAGCAAATCTACCAAGGAAAAGTATGGTGTTTGTTGAATTATGACGGATAAAAAATAGGAAAGGATGATCAGCATTGAAATCCTCGTCCATGGGCGAACAATAATCCTCAAATGTAGCAGCAGTAGCTGCAGCTGCTTCAGTGCCCACTTCATTTACTTCCAGAAATGACTTGTGAACAATTTTAGAGACATGGAGATCCTGAGATCCTGACATTCCAGACAAATTAGCCTTGCCACGTTCAAACATCTCTATTAACCCCAAGGCTGCGAAGTAAGATTTAAGATCGGAGTTTTCTTCCAGCTGAAATTTAGGTAGATGTACACAGATGTCCATGTCATAATTCATATTTTTGGGCTGGGTCCACTCTTGCAGTTTTTCCAAAGTCAGCTGCTGCTCCAGCTAAAACGGCAAAAAAGGAAGAAATAATCATTTGCACCACCGTGCCACAATATTTCCATTTCAGCACAGAGAGAAAAGGGCATCTCTGACTTCAGTATGAACTAATTTGCAGAGCCAGAGAGCACATTTCTGTACCTCAGACATGGCCTTTCTCTAACTGAGTGCAAGGTGGTTTCTGCCTCATGCTAAACTATTTGCAGCTTTAACAGATGTTCAGATAGGGAAACAAATAATGCAGAATTTATAGCTAAATATTATTAGAAGTAAACATAGATGTTTTAAAAAGTATTTTTGGGCAAACAATGGTTATCTTGTCATAACCATAACACTAACTCATTTATTTTTTAGATAACTTATTGTTTACCATTTAAGCTACTATTTAATGAGCCGAGGTGGCACAGTGGTTATGGTGCAGCACTGCAGGCCACTTCAGCTGACTGCTATCTGCAGTTCGGCGGTTCAAATCTCACCGGCTCAAGGTTGACTCAGCCTTCCATCCTTCCGAGGTGGGGTGAAATGAGGACCCGGATTGTTGTTGGGGGCGATATGCTGACTCTGTAAACTGCTAGAGAAGGCTGAAAGCCCTATGAAGCGGTATATAAATCTAACTGCTATTGCTATTGCTATTAAGTCTAATTCAGTTTTCAATTCTTTTAACCCAAGATGATTAGGAATTCATAGTGTCTGGTACAAAAATGCAGAAAACTTTTGAAGATTTTTCTGGAGATCCCCAGAATAACACAGTCTCTCTTCAGAACCCCATTGATATACGTGGACCCATTTTTTCCTCCCTGTTCGCCCCGAATCGGCAGGAAAAAAAATTCTTTAAAAATTGAAAAAAACATTGGCCACACCCACCCAGTCACATAACCCCACCACCACCAAGCCACACCCACTGAACCAGTGGCAAAACAATTTAGATTTCACCACTGGCACCCACTCACATGAACCACAATTTTGTCCTGTACGGTATTTTATGTGATATTTAAAATAATTTTGTTTAGGACAATGATTTTACAGCAATAGCAGGAAAACAAGAGAATCACCTGCTCCAGGCCTGTGGAATTATCCTCAATTTTATCAGGCAAGAGGATTATCATGCTAAGATCCTTTCCCTCGTATGGCAGTTCGAGCACACAAGACTTGCACTCAGGGATATAACCAAAAGGAAGTTCCTCTTCCATAAACATCATCTTCACAGTCTTCTTTTCTCTCTGCATTATTTTAAGAATATTACAGTGAGGAGCTTATCAAACAACAAAGAAATAAAGTTTCTCTATGTCTATTCTGAAGTTGATAGAACTGGTTCTGGGAAGTGTATCTTTGCAAAACTACATTAATATATAGCTGCTCTTTGGCATCATACAACTCTATAAAGCTAACTGAAATTCATTTCTAGGTAGGATAAACAGAAGATCTAAACCAATTTAAAATTATGGTAACCAAGGGGGAAAAACTAGTGTTTAGGCTCAAAGGAACAGATATAAGGCTTCAATGGCTACATGACTACAGATAAGTTAGGATTATCTGTTCAGCACCATCATAACAGCTTGGATAAACACAAACTATTATTACAGAAAAGAAACTGAAAATAATCATTTACCTTATTTAGTCTAAAGGCTTGACTTTAGTATCTCCTTCTTTAAATGCCTTTTCCCAGTTGCCTTTAAAGTAGACAGCATTCACCAAAACCAATTTAGTCATTTCATTGATGGATCCTTCAGATAACAACTCAGGGATTTTACCTTGACAGAGAAATTTCACTGTTAATAAGCTGGTGCAAGGAACTGAGGCCTAAATAATATTACCAGATCATTGAGACTAATAGAAAATGCACTTTCCCATTTTATTTTCTTCAATGGACATTTCTGCTCTGCAATTATTCTCAAATTACATGCTGCTAGCAGTATACAAAAAGAACCCATTCTGTAAAATTAACTGTCCCAAACTCAGTATTATTTTGCTTTCGCTTTTATCAATTCTTTTATACAACATTATGGCAAATCAAAGTAAGGGTTGACTATCATGTAGACCCAAGAAAAGGTAAAACTATAGTTGTTAATATTTTTTAAATCTCACCTTCAGTCTGCTGTTCAAATCCCATTGATTAATTTCCTTTTTGCCTTGCCTGGAGCCTTTGAGAAATCCACTGTGGATAATTCAGTTCCATACAAATTCTGGGTGCTAGTCGAGAAATCCTAGCAAAATCAGACATATAATATTATACATTATAAAATAAATGTATTATTATGGAGAGCAGGAGGGGAAGCATTTACATTTAATAAATTCATGTTTCCCTGAAAATAAGACAGGTTCTTATTTTGTTTTGACCCCTGAAATAAGTGCTTGGCCTTATTTCAGGGGAGGTCCAGAGGTGGGTTCCTACCCTTTCGCACCTATTCGGTAGAACCGGTCCGTCAAATCTACCGACCGGTTAGAAGAGGTTCCACCAGTGGACCCGGAAAGCAGGCCACACCTACAGAAGAGGTCCCAAAATTTTTTGAAACCCACCACTGGTCCTTGGATATGATTATTCTACACTATCATGCTCATATTTATAAAACTCAGTGCCTCTGTGGAAGGTAAGGATGACTACTGCGTTTGCGGTGCAATCAGAACATTGCGTGTGTTGAAGTTGTTTTAAAAACGCAAACCAAAGATGCCTTTTAAAAAACAAGTTGACATCCTATTCTTATGCATGCCAGTGCTGTGTGTGAGGTCATTTAAGGTGGTTCTGACAAGTGTCATCGGCATCTTCATATCCGGTCACATGGGCGGCAAGCCACTCCCATCTGGTCACATGGGCAGCAAGCCACTCCCACAAAGGAGGCCCACACCCACAGAGTAGGTTCGAACAATTTTTGAAACCCACCACTGGGGAGGTCTTATTTTTGAGATGCAGGAGGTGGCAAGCGTGGTCACCTCATGGCTGCTGTGCTGCAATATTTTCAAGGAGGTTTATTTAGAGCATGAGCTCAAAAGCCCGGTCTTATTTTCTGGGAAACCGGGTAATAAATAATAAGAATTATCATCTCTAATCAATTAGAGAGCCAATTACTCTCCCTTATCCTGCTTGGCAGCCTTTGCCAGCATCATTCATGCTCTAGTCTAGAATATTCTAATTGCATTTAAGCAAGCATTCATAATAGCATAATGAAATACGTCTGTTTCTAAAAGGCACAGTCTGTGTTGATGTTTTCCAAGTCACTGTCATGATAACCATGCTTAAGATGAACAACACCACTAGCCTTCTTCAGTAATTTAACCATGACATTAGCATCATCTGTTTTGACTGAAATGTACCCTGAACAGAATGGTCTTTGAGGAAAGTTTATTCTTCTGGAAAGAGATGCATATTATACAATTTGTACGTATAATATAATTCCAACCTAATTGGAAAATCTGGATCCATCTAATAATCTTAGCTGCAATACTTCTGCATCTCACAAGAAAAATGACTGTATGTGGATGAAAGAGAGAAAAACAATGAACCTGTAAATCTGCCATAGTTCACAGCTGTGATGGAATATGCATCTGGAGAAGCAATATGCAGTGGAGGTAGGAATTTCTAGCAAAACATGGTGTTTACCCAGAGAGACACCCAGTTTAAGGGGCCACGCAGTCCCAAAATGGAGCGGGGAGAGGGGAAGAGGTTTAGAGTAGCCACACCCTGGAATCTCTCAGAATATAGTAGGTTAGGTGGTTATAACTTTCACTTGGCAAGATTCTGTCCATTAGGCATAGAAAATGAATGAGTGGATATGAGTGGATCTCACTGTATCATCTTTGGGTTGGGCTGACCATAGCAGACCTAATTAAAGGAGATTAAGATTCACTACAAGCAAAGAATAACTCTATTGCTTAATATCATAGTCTAATAAAATTTGAAATTGATCTATAAAGCCATTCTGATGATTCATACATTATTGATGTTTATTTATTTAGCAATCTACTTACAGACAAAAAGTGGAAAGTTTTTTCTCCATACAACCTATTAGCAAGTTTCAATATATAAGGTGCATTGCTCCGGTTAATCTTAGTATTGAGCGTGTGAAATGCTGAATGAAAGTCTTCAACATCATCAAAATGAAGGGTCTGCGTGGAAAAGATAAGTCCTACTTTAGTACCAATAAGAACAGTGAAATTAGGGTTAGTGCCAAAATAATTTTGTCTAAGAACAATGGGACACATTTCAGAAAAATCTACAGATTCACAGGTAGAACGAATACATAAACAACAGTATGATGGATCACTCTTTGCAAACTTAGGTTTAAAAGAGATGCATATAATATCTATCTCTTCTCCCAGCTACCATCCCCATGGGCCAGTCATGTTTCCTGCCTTTCCCGTGGCCTTCCTGGCAGTCCCCGTGGCCAGGCCTGCCTGCCTGCCTTCCCTGCTTCCTTCCATGTGGCACGCAGCCCCCCCCCCATGTTTGCCTGCCTTCCCTGCTTCCTTCCATGTGATCCCGCCATGAATGGATACCTTCCCTGCTCCCTTCCACAAACGTCCTCCCATGATGGCCTTCAGGAAAGCTGTTAAAACCTGGCTGTTCCGGCAGGCCTGGGGCTGTTGATCTCATGGTTGAGGTCCAGCCCCGATTGGAATGAATGCAACTGGTTTTGTGATTTTAAACTGTCTTTCTTTTCTTCTTGTTTTTTTTTTCCTTCTCTTTTTTCTTTTCTTTTTTTTGTAAGCCGCCCGGAGTCCTTCGGGATTGGACGGCATATAAATTTCAATAATAAAATAAATAAATAAATGATTGTCTGCTTTCCCTGCTCCCTTCCATGTAGTCCCGCCATTCTTGCCTGCCTGGAAATAAAACTTTATGTGGGGCTAAAAAAAAAAGTTCAATCAATCCCAACTTCTCACGAAAGAAAAAGATCTCGCGAAGTTGGAACTGATGGCGTGGATTTTTTTTTCCTTAGTCCCACAAACTTAGTTCCCTGCACACGATGGCGAAGAAATGCGACAGAGTTGGAAATCAGGGAGGCAAAGAAATGCTTGGGTGAAGTGAGGGCATCTGGGAGATGGTGGGTGGGGAAAAGCTTCGTGGCATGGGGCTGCAATGGCAAAACGGGCAACTGAGTGGCCGGCATGAGGTAAGGAGGAACAGAAGAGTCCCATCTTGCCATGCTCCCTCCTGCTGCCAAGTGCACCCAGCTGTGCTTGAACTTTCCTTCGCCCACTCCATTTCCCCCCATTTCCTGCGCCAGCTGGGAGGATGCTCGCCTGACTGACTGAAAAAGCCACATGGTCGGGCTGGCTGGGGAGATGCTCCCCTGCCTGGCTGGGAAGCTGCAAGGCCACGCTGGCTTGGAGAATGCCTTCCTCCCTGGCCGGGAGACTGCTCACTTGCCTGGCTAGTGTCAGAAGAGAGGATTTCCTGTGGCAGAGAAATTTTGTATAGAAGGAAAAGCATACGGAAACCAGTTTGATTATAAGGTATCCAAATGTTCTGTCCCATATTTCCCACGACTAGAAATTTTTAAATCGCATACTGGTAGCATAAGTACATAAGTAGACTTCTTTTATTATTTAGTAGGAACAAATTCCATTAACAAAGGAATAAGTAGGGAGTGAGAAATTGTTGTTCACTTCTTGCATTATCCCTAGCAAAAGCATTCACAACAATAAATATGCATCAGAATCCAAATATAACTATCTATCATATCATATCTATCTATCTATCTATCTATCTATCTATCTATCTATCTATCTATCTATCTATCTATCTATCTATCTATCTATCATCTATCTATCTATCATCTATATCTATCTATCTATCTATCTATCATCTATCTATCTATCTATCTATCTATCTATCTATCATCTATATCTATCTATCTATCTATCTATCTACTATCTATCTATCTATCTATCTATCTATCTATCTATCTATCTATCTATCTATCATAAGGTATCCAAATGTTATGTCCCATATTTCCCACAACTATAAATTTTAAATCGCATACTGGTAGCATAAGTACATAAGTAGACTTCTTTTATTATTTAGTAGGAACAAATTCCATTAACAAAGGAATAAGTAGGGAGTGAGAAATTGTTGTTCACTTCTTGCATTTATCCCTAGCAGTACCATAGATTTTCGAATGAAAATAAAAATATTGGTCCCTGTTTCCACACAATTACTTTGCACTGTATTTTCCAATTATTTAAATAAGCTCATGTGATATCTTTTCCTACAAACTGTTCATGTTGATTATTTGATAGGCTCTCTGAATTTGCAGAAAGGGTCCTCTGACAAGTGTACATTTGCAGTATCGAGAAAGAAGACAGAGAATGGTGATTTAATGACTGAGCTATATGCTTAAGGTGACCAGATTTTCAGATTGGTAAAGAGGGACACCTTTGACCGGGGGGGGGGGGGGGGGGGGGGTGATTAAAAATCTTATATGGAGCAACAAAATTTTCATACAATGCAAAAATAGTATTGTAATTTCTTTTTATTTCAATATAACTACAATTTACAAATATAAATTGTTGCCAAACATCAAAATTTTGATCATGTGACCATGAGGATGCTGCAACGGTCGCTAAGTGTGAAAATGGTCGCTAAGTGTGAAAAATGGTCATCAGTCACTTTTTTCAATGCCATTGTAACTTTAGTCACTAAGCCCATACTTATACTTATTTTGTCATACATGCTTGACAAACCAAAATCAATCAATCAATCAATAGCCCTGCATTTGGTCTCTATCCAGGAGTCACCCAGTTTAGCTTAGTTTAATCCAAACCTTATTCCTGGCATCTGGACAGTGGGATTAATAAAAGGAGCGCATCATGTACAAACCGCAACACTTTGGTGAATCTCTCAGCATTTCCTCTGCCAATTCCCTTTGCCAATTTCAATTACAAATTTCCAAGGAACCGTGGAACAAAGTTGTCCCTGCTAGTCATCCTGCCCAAGCTCGGTGGAAAAGGGTCAGGCAAGCTGCCGCCTGCACCCGGGAGCCCCCGCCCTGGAGGTTCCCCTTTTAAAGGGACGGCGAAACCCGAACCGCTCATCCTGGAAGGGCGACCCACAGCCTGGATTCCTCTGCTGACCTTCCTCCTTCCCCGCCGAAGGGATTCCAACCCTCCCGCCTCCTTGAGCGCAGTTAGGTGGTGGATTCAACGCAGGCTGGGAAGAAACTCGACATTCAATCCTTTTGCTTCTCCCCGGACTTCTTGGAGCTGCGCCGGCGTTTCTCCCCAGCCAGAGACGCCTCTTAGTAAGGCTGCTAGCAGCCCCGAATACTCCCTGCCCCGTCCCCAGGTAGGGCCATTGCGTGTTTTACTCTCTCTCTCTCTCTCCTGTCCCTGCAGGTGCCCCCGAGGGAGATTGACATAAAGCGCCCGGTGGGAGAGTTTGCTGTGGCTCTCTTGGTTGGGAGCAGTGGTGAAATTCAAATGTATTTTTACTAACAGCTCTGCAGGGCGTGGGAAGGAAAGGATATTGCAAAAATCCCCCTCCCCATCCCACTCTTGGGCAAGTAACAGAAGGTGGCATTTGCCAGTTCTCTCTGAGCTACTCAAAAGTTCCGCTTCTGTTCTGTTAGAAGCTGGTGAATTTCACCCCCGGTTGGGAGCTTGCTTGATTGACAGTTTGCTGCGGCTCCCTTGATTGGCATGCTGTTGTTTGAATCCTTAACACGGGCTAGGGGATAGAGTCAGCCTTGACACCTTGAAAACACCTGACTTAGAAAGGCAGGTGCGTTTCAGTCAGTTGTGGAGAGCCTGAACCAGCTTTTGCCCTTTGCAGGTGCAACTATGGAGTTACCTATTGCACTGTGTAAATCGTCCCAGGGCGAGTTCCTTGTTGGATAGGCAGAGGAGAGATGTTAGGGCTGCCTGGGTGGGATCCTAAATTCCCCTTGTCCTGATAGGGCTGCTGTTTTTTTGTAGAGCTGTACTGTTGCAATGACTAAAGGAACGACCCTCCCCAAATATCTGGCAGAATAAAAAAACTGAATAGAATTTAATAAACTTACTACTTACCTACTCTTATCTTATATATGCTGGCATGGCTAGTACATTTCACTGCTTAGGATTGCTTCTCTTGTTCCTTAATCCGATTGGTAACCTTTTTTGATTTTCTAAAATGTCTTTACTACTCTGCAGAAAAAAAAAACATTCTACTTTTTTTCCACATTGGGAGACCCAGTTGTTATCTTTGGAATTATATATGAGTCTGGCTTCATAGTTCCCTTATATTTTCTCCACTGGGTTCTGTAAATAATTTTCCTTAAAGCAAGTAGAATAATTTGTTCAAGCAGAACCCAAAATACTTCCTCGGGTGGAGCGTTTTTCAGTCGTTATCTCGGAGTTAATCTGTGGTTTATTGCGCTATAATTTGTTCTCTAGGCTCGGAAACATGGAGAGTCTTTCTACAGCAAACACCACCTTTGCCCTGGACCTCTTCAAGCAGCTTTGTGCACAAGAGCCTACCAAGAACTTGTTTTTTTCTCCTTTGAGTATATCTTCGGCACTGCTGATGGTCTTGTTGGGGGCCAAAGGCAATACAGAAGCTCAGATGTCAAAGGTATATCAAGATATATTTTAACAAAACGAGAAAAGGGAGGGTTGGCTAGGTGGTGGTCCCCATCCTTGATAGCCAATTATGACAATATCTAATTTATTTATTGAATTTAAGTGCAGCCCATTTTCAACTCTTGTGATTATTTATTTATTATGTTTTCTGCTGTGCTCACCACCCTCTGTAGTGACTTTCTATTTGCGGCTGTCAAGCCAGCATACCACACTGTAATGCAGGGAGTGTGGACACTTTCTATTGTAGACCGGTGAAAGGAGGTAATCAGTTGTTCTTCCACTTTAATTTTTGGCAAGTGGAGTCTCTGTTGGGCCTTTCTGGCCACCTGGGTTGTGTTGATTTTCCAGTTGAGTTCTCCGCTGAGATAGACTGGCCTAACTTTTAAAAAAGCTTTTAGTTGCTAATTAGGTAAATAGTATTATTTGGGCCAAAAGTCCCTAACTTGAAGTTCCAGGGTTTGAAAAATCTATTTTCGTAGATATACTTCACCACAATCCCAAAAATCAGAAGGGCAATTTACCAATATTTTGTGGTAGGGAAAAACATCCCGCCTCCAGTGTAAAACCTAAAATTGGCATTTTTGAAGAATAAATAGGAAATCCAAAGCTGGGGAGTTGGCAGATGGATGTAGAATCTTGGTTCTGGCACATGCTTGGGCTTCAATCCAGGATACCCATAGCATTCGTTTATTTTTTTCAAATTTATAGACTGCCCAGAGTCATTGTGAATTTTTAAAAAATGCAAAATACAATAAAAATCGAAAAGAAGAAAAGGGTACAGGCCTCTGCAACACCTTAGCAGCCCTTGAAGAGCATTCGGAGACTTCAGCTTATCCAGAATGCAGCCGCGCGAGCGATTGTGGGTGCACCTCGGTACACCCACGTCACACCTATCCTCCGCGAGCTGCACTGGCTGCCTGTTGGATTCCGGACGCGCTTCAAGGTGCTAGTCGTTACTTTTAAAGCCCTACATGGTATCGGACCTGGTACTTGAGAGACCGCCTCCTGCCGATTACCTCCCTACGACCAATTAGATCCCACAGGTTAGGCCTCCTCCGAATACCATCAGCTGGCCAATGTCGACTGTCGACCCCTGAGGGGGGGGGGCTTCTCTGTGGCTGCTCTGGCCCTCTGGAACAATCTCCCCGTGGAGATTCGGATCCTCACCACCCTTCAAGCTTTCCTCAAAGCCTTCAAAACCTGGCTGTTCCGGTAGGCCTGGGCCTGATGAATTCCCCATTGCTGTGACTGTTGTGTTGTTTTTAATCTGTTTTGTGTATCTTGTTTTCTGTCTTGTTTGTTTTTTGTGTTTCCCCCCTCCCCACTTGTTTGTTAGCCGCCCTGAGTCCCTCGGGAATAGGGCGGCGTACAAGTATAATAAACATCAACATCAACAGAATGCACCGAAGGTACATGCTTTTTAGCTCTGTACCTGCAGATAAAAACAGTTTTCCAAGGTCTATTTAAAGGATGACATTGTCAGGGGAACTTGGACCTCTGATGGGAAAAGACTCCAGAGGGCAAGTATGATCAAGAAGGCAAAACATGGCACTAAATATGAGACCTGGAGCAACTCTGTCATATCCTATTGAAACAATGGGAGGAAGGTGGAGTTACGTGCCATGAAGATGTTATAGGTGTAATCAACCTTGAATATCATCCAGGCCCTTACGGATAAATTGCACAGTTGGCAAAGCCAACCTGCCTATATTGCTCCATTCTGGACCAGCTGCAATGTCTGAATAGCCTTCAAGAGTAGCTCCGAGAGGTGCTCTTTGCAGCAGCCCATCTGTGAGGCAACAATGGAGTGAGTGACCAAGAAGAAGGGATTCCCAGTCCAGAAAAAGGTGTGGTTTGTGCACCAGACAAATCTAAAAGCATACACACCCCCAAGCCACTGCTGACACCTGCAGTGACTATTGACCCGAAATCATGCAGAGGGAGAGCTCCACCCCAGGGGTGGGTTGGTGCCGGTTTTACTACCAGTTCGCAAGCCACATGCAATGCGCGTGTGTGCTGTTCAATATAAATTATTTGCACATGCGCAGAATAATTTACCGTGAACTGCGCACACACAGTCACTAAAAACCAAAATGGTGGCGTCCCAGCAGCAGCGAGGAAACCAGTTCAGGGGTTTCCAAGCCTGTGTCACTGCCGGTTTCTGCAACCCAGGCCTGAATTCCGCTACCGGTTCGGCCGAACCAGGAGCAATCCACCTCTGCTGTACCCCATTCAGACTTAAAGTTGGAAAGTTCTGATGCCAAAAGAACCAGAAACATGTAATCACCCAGTCTTGACAGGATCGAGCTTAATTCCTGGCCATCCAAATCCCTGTCATGTCGGGCACTGGGAAATGACCTTGATATTGTCCACCTCATGCCAATCTTCCTTGAAGCATTCAGAATATAAGGAAACATTCTGGTGGTGTTTCTAGCCTAATCTTTATTGCCCTGCTTTCAGAAACTGCCTCTCCAGGTAACCCTTATTACCATTGTAACAACTAAGGCGAAGCGCCCATCGACCTGAGTGACATTGAGTTGGCCACGCCCACATGACCACCAAGCCCCACCTACCCAGCTGGTCATTAGGGCAGAGAACCGGTTGGTAATTATTTGAATCCCACCACTGATCTGTAGGTCAAAAGTTAGCTACAAATTATATGGGGAGACCATTTGTGAGTTTTTTCCAAGGCTTGCTGTTGCTGCATTACATTTTGAATTGATTTTAAACACAACTGATTATCCCTATATCTCTTGTAGGTGCTCTCTGTATCCAAAGATGGAGAGGTTCACCCAAAATTTGAGAAACTGATTTCTGAAATCAACAAACCAGGGACCAATTATATCCTCAGCCTAGCCAACCGGCTCTTTGGAGAAACATCATACGATTTTCTTGCAGTAAGTTTCGTGCGTGCTAAAGAATTGGCTGAAAATAGCCGTAAATGTTCTCTTGTGTCCTAATGTTTGTTTATCTCAATGCAATTGCAGTTTTGCTCTAAAATGTATCTAATGCTTCTATAGCTATACTTGGTCTATTGAGAAATCTTAAAGGGGAATTAAAAGGCCAATTGTACCAGAGGAAACTAGAACAATGTTAGAAAATAAAATAACAATGATGGAGCTAACAGAGGCACTTAAAAAACAAAACAATGGGAAAGCTCGAGGACCAGATGGACTACCTGTGGAATTCTACAGAACATTTGAAGAAACATTGACCCTCCCACTCCTACAAGTCATGAATGAAGTGATGTCTGAGAGCAAAATACCGAAGTCATGGTCAGAAGCGTATATCACACTACTACCCAAGGAAGAGACTGATCTAACACAAATCAAGAATTATAGACCAATCTCTTTATTAAATTCAGACTACAAGCTATTTGCATCTATACTAGCTGAGAGACTTAAAAATATTTAAATGGCTTCATCCACTCAGATCAAAATGGCTTTTTACGTAAAAGACAAATTAAAGACAATATGAGAATGATTTTGAATACCTTGGAATACTATGAGGCTCATCCTGAAAAACAAATGGCACTGATGTTCCTCGATGCGCAGAAGGCCTTTGACAATGTGAATTGGCAATTTATGTTTTTGCAACTGGAGCAGATGAATTTTGGCAAGAAATTCACTCAAACTATACCAATGATATACCAGAAACAAGCAGCAAAGATAATGGTAAATGGAGAACTAACAGATCCGATTGAAATAAAGAGAGGTACAAGACAAGGCTGCCCACTATCACCACTACTCTTTGTCCTAACACTAGAGGTCTTAAACAGAAAGATCAGAGAAGAAGAAGAAATAAGAGGAATGAAAATTAAGAGAGAAGAGTATAAAACATAACAATACCAAAACAGGAAGAAGAAGTTATCCGAAAAATAATGGACTGTGCTGAAATGAGTAAATTGACATTTGAAATTAGAGAGCAAGAGGATGAACAATTTTATAAGATATGGGATTTGTTTTATCGGTGGCTAGGGGGGAAAAAAAACTTTGGAAATGAAAAATGATATACTTATGCCTTAATTGAGAAAGTAAATGATGATATAATTATGCTGTGAAATAATCTAACAATGACACAATGAAGAATTAATATAAGGTCTGGGGATATAATGTATAAGGTTAAGAACTATAATGATATTTCGCTGCTGATAAGCAATTCTAATAGGGGAACAAATGAAAACTGGTATATATAGGCAGCGACGCCTTGTTGAAAACGAAGGATAAGATCTCTGTTGAAGGTATGAAATGCAAGGTTAACAATAAATAGAAGTATACTTTCTGGGGAAAAATAATGCTAATGTTAACTGAATATATATTGTAGAATGAAAACGAGGCCTTTAGTTATATTAAATGAAATATTTGAGACGGTAAATATTATTTGAAGATGCAGATGTTAAAACACTTGTAACCAAACGACATGCCGCATGTGATGATGGGGTTTTTTTTCTTTTTTTCCTTTTTTTCCTTTTTTTAAAAACCCTAGGTTATTGTGGTGTCTATTAAATATACAACAGAGAGGTACGGGATGTGTGTATGGGGGGAAACGTAGTAGGGATGCACCTGTGATCAATGACATATTGTATGGGATGATGGGTTTTTTTTTTCTTTTCCTTTTTTTTCTATTGTTATGTGATTATGTTGTCTATGTAATAAAAAATAAAATTATAATTAAAAAAAAAATAAATAAATAAAAGGCCAATTGCTTTTACTGGGAATGCTACAGGGACACCCAGTAAGATTTGTTATCCTAAATATAGAACTCTCAGAAAAGGCAAAATAGAACCGTGTGACCAATCATTGCCAGATATATTCTTGAATAAACAAAGTGTATTAACTATCCAATGGCACTGGCTGCCTTGTAAGGTATATTCAGCCTAATAAATAATGTTTTCAGATTGTTAGTTCGTAGAAAAATGAGACAGAATCAATTCTTGTTTTTATTACTGCTTCTGTTACTGAGATATCGTTGTTTCTTAAGTCCTTTATAGGAGCCACTGAGAAATTCTACCATGCAAGTCTGGAAAAACTTAACTTCAAACAAGCTTCAGAAGATTCAAGAAAACATATAAATGCCTGGGTAGCAGAGAAAACCTCAGGTAAGAATGATAATAGGGTTAATTAGCAGCTGTTAAGTAAGGCATGCAATATTGTGTGTGCATGTGAGAGAGACAGATAAGGTAGGCAAACCCACGTTAGTTAACCATCACTTGATACTTAGAAGCCCATCAAACCTCAGATGAAATTCCAGCCATGAATAGATTATTGGTTTTATTGATGGACACATCCGAGCATATTTCCATTATTTAACTTCCCTGTATGTGTGTGGTAACCTTACTAATGATATAAGATGGGCAACTATAGAAATATTAAGGGAGGGAGGATGGGTGGATAGAGGTTGGACTGGCCCTGAGGAAGCAAAAGCTATCGTCCATCCTCAGTCAGATGAGCTCTCTGGATGATTGCCTTGAGCTCCTGAAAGAAAATCAAGATAGAAATATAATAATTAAATAAAAATGGCTTCATTTTGGCTTACCTACAAGCATGTCCATGATTTATTAAATTTACTAAGTTATTTGTAGATAGATAGATAGATAGATAGATAGATAGATAGATAGATAGATAGATAGATAGATGATAGATAGATAGATGATAGATAGATGATAGAGAGAGATAGATAGATAAATAGATAGATCTATCTTTAGAAACAATACATCTTACAAGTGGGTTCCTAAGAATTTTTTGTGCAATATTATGCATATAAAAGTATTTTTCAATTTAAAAAGTATTTTTCAATTGAAATTTTTTTTTAAACTTTCAAAAAGGAAAAATTCAGCATCTGCTTGTCCCTGGAATAATTGATTCACTTATGAAACTGGTTTTGGTGAATGCTATTTATTTCATAGATAGATGATAGATAGATAGATAGATAGATAGATAGATAGATAGATAGATAGATAGATAGATAGATAAATAGATGATAAATAGATAAATAGATAGATAGATAAATCTATCTTTAGAAACAATACATCTTACAAGTGGGTTCCTAAGAATTTTTTGTGCAATATTATGCATACAAAAGTATTCATCAATTTAAAAAGTTTTTTTTTTAAACTTTCAAAAAGGAAAAATTCAGGATCTGCTTGTCCCTGGAACAATTGGTTCGGGTACAAAACTGGTTTTGGTGAATGCTATCTATTTCAAGGGGAACTGGGCAGATGAGTTTGACAAAAATCAAACACAGGAAAAGCCATTCCGGATTAACAAGGTATTCATTTATCAACACAGTAAAGGAGACATTCTGAATATTTGAAATTGTGTTATTTTGTATGTATCTGAAGCAAGTGTGGAATTAATCTGAAACATTCCTGTAGCAAAAGAAATTGATTAGTCCTTAACATTTTATTGATCTTCGTGGAAACGGATGAATCATTTTTTTAGATTTTTTTTAGATTTATTAGACATTTATAGGCCGCCCTTTTCCCTGAGGGGACTCAGGGCGGCTTACAATCAAAAAGGAAAGGGAGTGTAGGACAATACAAAAAGAAATGTGCACAAAAGTAAATTAAACAGTAAAACTCAACATTCACTCAGCATTCGGGAGGGGCAAAAATAACTTATCCCCAGGCCTGACGGGCTAGCCAGTTCTTGAGGGCTGTGCGGAAGGCCTGGACGGTGGTGAGGGTACGAATCTCCACGGGGAGATTGTTCCATAGTGTCGGAGCCGCAACAGAGAAGGCCCTCCTCCGAGTAGTCGCCAGTCGGCACTGACTGGCGGATGGAATACGGAGGAGGCCAACTCTATGCGATCTGATGGGACGCAGGGAGGTAATTGGCAGAAGGCGGTCTCTCAAATAGCCAGATCCACTACCATGGAGCGCTTTATAGGTGGTGAGTAGGACCTTGAAGTGCACCCGGAGATCGACAGGTAGCCAGTGCAGCTCACGGAGGATCGGTGTTATGTGGGCGAACCGTGGTGCGCCCACGATCACTCGCGCAGCCGCATTCTGGACTAGCTGAAGTCTCCGGATGCTCTTCAAGGGCAGCCCCATGTAGAGCACATTACAGTATTCCAGCCTGGAGATCACAAGGGCTCGAGTGACTGTTGTGAGGGCCTCCCGATTCAGGTAGGGCCGCAACTGGCGCACCAGGCGAACCTGGGCAAATGCCCCCCTGGTCACAGCTGAGAGATGGTGGTCAAAAGTTAGCTGTGGGTCCAGGAGGACTCCCAAGTTGCAGGCCCTTTCTGAGGGGTGTGAGTTTTGTCCCCCCAGCCTGAGTGATGGTATGTTGGTCAAATTTTTGGGAGGGAAACACAACAGCCACTCGGTCTTGTCTGGGTTGAGTATCAGCTTGTTTGCTCTCATCCAGTCTTTAACGGCTTCTAGACCCCGGTTCATCACGTCCACCGCTTCATTGAGTTTGCACGGGGCGGACAGATACAACTGTGTATCGTCCGCATATTGGTGGTATTTTATCCCGTGCCTTCGGATGATCTCGCCCAGCGGTTTCATGTAAATGTTAAATAGTAGGGGGGATAGGACCGACCCCTGCGGCACCCCATAAGTTAGGGGCCTCAGGGACGATCTCTGCCCCCCCACCAACACCGACTGCGACCTGTCCGAGAGATAGGAGGAGAACCACTGCAAAACAGTGCCGCCCACCCCTATCTCCCGCAGTCGTCGCAGAAGGATACCATGGTCGATGGTATCGAAAGCCGCTGAGAGGTCCAGGAGAACCAGGATGGAAGCATGATAAATCCTCTTTGAGTCCTTCAGACTTTGTATGTAGCGTGGCAATTCAGACTTTTCCGTCAATAAAACTTTCTAATTCAGCACCACTCCCACTCATAAACCCCAAGATTTCTTCTAACATTCATTTTCCCCACTTGTAGAATGAAAAGAAAACAGTGCAAATGATGTTCAAGAAAGAACACTACAACTATGTCAACATATCGGCCTCTCGGATTTCCATTCTTGAGATTCCATATGTTGGTGATGAGTTGAGCATGATCATTCTGCTCCCCGATGAGATTGAAGATAACTCTACTGGATTGGAAAAGGTGAGTTTTTCTTTCATGAAACAGAATTTAGGCCATTGTTTAATTAAGCCAATTAAACAAAGGTAATGATAGGTCCTCAGTATAAAATTGTAGATTGGAGAAAAGGGATAGAGCAACATATTCTACATTGGGGTTATCCTTCTTGCGTTAGGAGGTTGGAATACAATAGTCAAAAGTTAAATTCAGAAGAGAATTTAAGCCCTTGTCCATCTGAAAACATCTCTGATACTAACTGTACACTGTGCTTTTTAATACGGGAGTTTGGCTTTCTGCAATTGCGGTTAGTGTTATTGGGTTGGCTTCAGTGGTGGGTTTCAAAAATTGTTGGAACCTACTCTGTGGGTGTGGCCTCCTTTGTGGGAGTGGCTTGCCACCCATGTAACCGGATATGAAATTATGAATTAGTACTTAGGTCGGTCTAAGTAGCTATTCAGAAACTCTGGCATTGAAGCATGCAAGTCTTATAGCTGTCAACAAGATCCTTGCCAGTGGTGGGTTTCAAAAATTTTTTGGAAGCTCTTCTGTAGGTGTGGCCTGCTTTCCGGGTCCACTGGTGGAACCTCTTCTAACCGGTTCGGTAGATTTGATGAACCGGTTCTACCGAATAGGTGCGAACTGGTAGGAACCCACCTCTGGTTGGCTTGTATTTCCCCCTATTTCGAAAAGATGCAAAAAGAAATCTCAAATGCACAAGCTAACGCAGTTATGTCTAATATCATTGGATACACAATGTTCTTCCACTGATGGAATAGGCGATTGATAAGATTACCAATCGTATGCAGTAGTTCTTCAGACAGTACAAGGGATTCATTAAGAACTAGTTGTTTGAGACAGATTATGCTAGCATTGTATCATCTTCTCAGAATTTTCTCAGAAATATCTCTCAGCTACATCCTTTGCTTTTCCATAGGAACCAGTTTAATGTCCATTCTTGTTTTTTTGACATTAGCCAAACTCATGTTCTGCACATTCACAGGGTAATTTTAGCTCTGATAATTATACATTAGTGAGCGTTCAAAATTATGAAACTGCTGAAAAAAACCCTGGTCCTCATACTTACAACTGTCATATCATCAGGTTATATGTTCATGTGATTGCAGGTTGGGTACCTAGCAAACAACTCACATTTACAACTGGTTGTAGTGTCCTGCAATCACATGGTCATGATTTGTGACCTTTTATGCCAAATTTCCCGCAAAAAACATCACACTTGGGACAACCAGAAATTCTTAAATGTGATGATTCTCTCAACATCCATCATAAAAATTATAAAATTGGGTCCAGCTTGACTTACGACCACAGTGACTTACAACAGAAATTTTTATCCCAGTGGTTGTGATCATAAGTTGAAGACTACCCGTAGCTACTATTTTAGCAGCCCTTTTGATTTATATTCTTTGGTTACATCTTTGTATTTGTCCTTATCTGTGTTTTACTGAAAATTCTAGCTATGCTGTAACTTTTACAATTAAGAAAATCAATATAAAAAATTCAACTATTAAAATTGACAAAGATGACAAACTGACATCAGATGATATATATATATATATATTGCAATTTGAAGAGGAAAGTTTAGATTGGAAAAAAATATATATGGAATGCTAGCTGAAGTAAATTGGGTCATTGAGATACCTTTATGAAAGTCTTTATGAGCACATAAGGAAGTTGAAATTTCTCCTATTTCACTTGAAAGGTAATATAGAAAATAGTGTTACAGGTATTATGAAAAGTGTGGGTGTTATCCATAGCTAATTGATCTTTTGATTTCAAATGGCAAATTATTAGAACCGAGGTGGCGCAGTGGTTAAGGTGCAGTACTGCAGGCCACTTCAGCTGACTGTTATCTGCAGTTCGGCAGTTCAAATCTCACCGGCTCAAGGTTGACTCAGCCTTCCATCCTTCCGAGGTGGGTGAAATGAGGACCCGGATTGTTGGGGGCAATATGCTGACTCTGTAAACCGCTTGGAGAGGGCTGAAAGCCCTATGAAGCGGTATATAAGTCTAACTGCTACTGCTATTGCTATTAATCTTTATATTTTATGTAGGATGACAATAATTTCAATTTTATCAAAGTAATCGGCATTTATATGTCTAAAAATGGGGGATTTACATACATTTGCTTCTTTTTCTTCGCAAAGCTTCAGAATACCTGTACTGCTCTCTAACAATGCTCTGTATTTGATAAAAGTCAGTAGAAGCTTCCTGTCACTATTAAGAAAGCAGGTACCAATATAGTTTTAAATAAGGTCTACCTTATTGTTGCCACTTTAAATTATCTTTTCTAAAGTTCTAGAAGGAGATAGAAGAATTGACAACTGCTTGTAAAGATTCATATTTTTCTATCACTGCGTCGTATTTCTTCTGCCAGAGTGAAATTATCAGGGTTCATCATTGTGTCACGTAACCATGAATTCCTTTCTCCTTTAATGCTTTTCATCTTATTTTAGCTGGAGAGAGAAATTACGCATGAGAAACTCATGGACTGGATCAATCCAGAGAATATGTTCCCAAGAGAAATTGAACTCTCCTTTCCCAAATTTAAACTGGAAGAAACATACGACCTGAAGCCTGTTCTGAAAAGCATGGGAATGACGGATGCATTTGATGAGGGCAAGGCAGACTTCTCTGGAATGTCAACTAACAATGATTTAGTCATCTCTGAAGTTGTTCACAAATCATTCATAGAAGTCAATGAAGAAGGCACGGAGGCAGCTGCTGCCACTGCTCTCCGCGCATGTGGATGTTCAATGTTTCCGGTGCCAGTGCCACAATTCAAAGCTGACCATCCCTTCCTCTTTTTTATTATTCAGCGAGCTACAAAGAGCATCCTGTTCTTTGGTAGGTGTTGTTCTCCGTAATAGGTGTTGGGCCATGTTGATTAAATGCCTTAACTCCTCAAATTTCTTTATAAGCCACTTTCCCAAGAACTTTCATCAACACACATTTGTTTTTCTCTGTATTCGGAGTATACTTCCTTCTAGTCATATGGAGAGCCGAGGTGGCGCAGTGGTTAAGGTGCAGTACTGCAGGCCACTTCAGCTGACTGTTATCTGCAGTTCGGCAGTTCAAATCTCACCGGCTCAAGGTTGACTCAGCCTTCCATCCTTCTGAGGTGGGTGAAATGAGGACCCAGACTGTTGGGGGCAATATGCTGACTCTGTAAACCGCTTAGAGAGGGCTGAAAGCCCTATGAAGCGGTATATAAGTCTAACAGCTATAGCTATTGCTATATTCAATTGTAATACTTTCTTATCAAATGTAATTATAATACCAAATGGCACATCCCATCTATACTGTATCTGACGGTTTCTGAGTTCTTCCACTAGAAAAGCATAATCTCTCCTGGCTCTTAGCATTTGGGGTGGTATTTCTTTCAAGAGAATCAAGTCCTGTCCGCCAATTTGTAGCCTGGTATTATAAGACTCTTGTAGTATCACGTTTCTAGACTCTCTTGTAGTAAAATATATAATTACATTTCGAGGAAGTTGTCGCTGTTTTGCCGCCCAAGAGTTAATGCGATAAATTTTTTCGATCTGCCAGTCAAAGTTGATCCCCGGTCTTCCCACCAGACGATTAAAGGCCTCTGAGAAAATCTGCTTCAAGTTCTCCTGTTCGTTTTCACGCAGCCCCCTGACTCTTAATGCAAGCTCCATCTGTTTGTAGTGTATCATAACAATTTGTTTTTCTGCGTTTTCGACTTTTTGTTGCATCACTTCAATTTTGGATGTCAAGTTAGTGTTGGCTTCCTCAAGAACCTCTAGCTTATCTTCCATTCCAGCAACATATTCTGTCAATACAGTTACAAGTCCCACCATATCGTCCTTTGTTTTGGCAATCCTAGTATCAAGCTTATCACATAAGTCTGCATTAAGTTTCTTTATCTCCTCTCTAAATTCTCTAAGAGTCTCAAAAAAAAAATTCTTTCGTTAGTAAATCTCCAGTAGGGGGCGTAGAGGGTAAAAGCTGCAACTTTGTGCCAAGTGCGTGAGGTGTATTCCTAAAAGGACGTCTCCCCGACTTTGATTTTGGTGCCATTATTTCTTTTCTTCAAACAATTATTCAACAATTATTCAAACTCTGCTGGTTCGTTGTGTAGCTTGCGAGAGAAGAAAGTATTAATTCCCCCCTTTATTTGTTCTTAGAAGTTTTTCATAAGGTTTCAGAAAAGAGCATTGTAACAAAGCAATTTTCAAAAGATTAGCATTGTAATGAAACAGTTCGTATTCATCTCTGTTTAGAATGTCTCTATATTAACAAGGAGGCTTTTACAGCTTTTAAAAGTTGATAAGAAAAAAAAATCTTGGTAGGTCTTCAGAGAAACAAACTAATTAGTCAGAGAATGCCATCTGGCTGTTCCTTTGATCTTTCTCTCTGTCGGAGAGACTTTCGTTCCAGGGTAGAATTATCTTTAATGAATTCAAGGAAATAATTTTAATAGAAGGTTCCAGTGCTCTGATTAATAGATAAATCCTGCACAGTTGCATTGAGATGTATGGGAATTTGGTACGCGGGGAAGAAGTGACTAAGAGCCAAGGTGGCGCAGTGGTTAAATGCAGCACTGCAGGCTACTGCTAGATCAGCAGGTCAGCGGTTCAAATCTCACCGGCTCAGGGTTGACTCAGCCTTCCATCCTTCCGAGGTGGGTAAAATGAGGACCCAGATTGTTGGGGGCAATATGCTGACTCTCTGTAAACCGCTTAGAGAGGCCTGAAAGGCCTATGAAGCGGTATATAAGTCTACTGCTATTGCTATTGCTATTGCTATAAGCATGAATCAAGGTTTCGCAACATATATGTATCTGCCTTATACACCTTTCCATCTAATGATATGTGTTACCGTACAGTCAATTCATGGTTTGTTATTTTTGTGATGTCATGGCTAGCCATGGATGTCCCTGCTGAGCTTATAATAACTAGTGTAAACAGTGCTAGAATGAATACATATAACACATTTTTGCTGGTTATAAATAAGAATGCAAGAGAGAAATATGAATCCTATCTTGGAACTCAAATGTACGGATCATTTAATCAAGTAATTTTATTGAATGCAATTCAATTATCTATAAAAGATATTTACCTTATTACGGCTCTTAACTTTGACGCAGAGTTTCATGTATTTAGAAATGAAATAAAAGCATTTGATTGTTGCTGTCAAATTTATTATCAGCTAGTGTGGTGAGAGAACATTGTATTACTGAGCTCTTGTATCACTGAAATTGGTTAAATTTACACACTTTGAACCTTCATTTATTAACATTTCTTGCAATAGGATGAGATCACACAATATACTAAGCCAAAACTAAACAAACCACTTAACGTGCATGAAAATGACAAATATGTTGAAAGATTTATTTATTATAGCTGATGTTAATCTAGTTCTAAACAAAAGCAGGGATTTTATCTTGCATAATTGTAATGTGAGAGTCAATTAAACAAAGATAATGATAGGTCCTCAGTACAAAATTGTAGATTGGAGAAAAGGGATACAGTTACATATCCTAGGTTGGGGTTATCCTTGTATAAGGAGGATGGAACAAAATAGTGTAGACACCTCTTTCAATTTTAGTAAAAGCTGAAACAGACTGTATTATCTTCCCTTCTCTGTAGGGTAGTTTGTTCAATTTAAGTAAGTTGAGATGATGGATATTTTTTTTTGAACGCTTGCTGAGGTCATGAATGAAATGAATGAAAATTCTAAAGCTTCCATTGACGTTGCAATACAATGGAGCACATTCCCTGGCATAAACCGAAGCCCTCTGACTTTCGCTGCCTACAATGAAATATTTTCATTATTTTACACAACATTAATTCAAAAGCAATGTGGATAGCAGCAGTCATGGTTGTGATGTCCCTGGTCTCAATTTGAGAGCTGGAGCAGCATTATGGATGCGGATCAAAGGGCCAGTGGCCAGGTTGCCACAACTAGGTGGGCATGGCCAGCTTGATGCCACTCGGCGTGGCCTCACCAGAAGAGAACAAGTCCCGCTGCCTAACTTGACGGGAGGGTTTGGTACCCCCACAAGCTCCTCGCCTCTCCAAACTGCTAGCAGCTAAATGCATGCGTGCACATAACACACATGAATTCCATGTTTGGGGACATTTATCCCCATTCCATTTCCATTTATTGAATTTATAGGCCGCCCAATCCCGGAGTACTCCGGGCGGCTTACAGAAATAAGAAATATTAAGAAAGGATTAAAACAAATCAGACACAACAAATTAAAAGAAACACAACATGCACCCAGTCTAAGCGGGGCTGGACCTCGATCAAGAGGTCAACAGCCCCAGGCCTGCCGGAAAAGCCAGGTTTTGATAGCTTTTCGGAAGGCCATGAGAGTGGGTAGGGTACGGATCTCTGGGGGTAGCTCATTCCATAGGGCCGGAGTGGCAACAGAGAAGGCCCTACTCCGAGGCATCACCAGGCGACATTGTCCAGCTGATGGCACCTGGAGAAGGCCCATCCTGTGCGATCTTATCAGTCTTAGGGAGATATGCAGCAGGAGACGGTCTCGTAGATATCCCCAGAGGAAAGACAGGGCCTTCTCCCCAAGGCCAGGCACGATTGGCAGTTTGTTAGCTCAGAGGTGGATAAAAGACTCCAAGCTTGGAATGGGGTGTGTCCGTGTGTTTGCACACTGCATATGAAATGAGACATTCTCCCAATCCCAGACATTACTGGCATTTCCCTGTCTAGTTTCCCCTCCCAGCAAAGCAGGAGGCAGAGGACGCTGCTGCGTGTGGAAGAGTGGAGTGGGGTATGTTTTCCCCAACAACAATAACAGAATAACAAGAGTTGGAACAGATCTTGTAGGTCATCTAGTCTAACCCCCCCCCCCCCCCCACTCAAGCAGGAGGGCCTACACCATTTTTTTTTTTTTACTTGAATGAAACTTTATTTCTTAAAAATGTTTAAAGGGGGCTTGCATTAATTCAGGGTCCAAAGTTATCTTTATGGCTATGTAAACTGGAAGTAAAGTAGGGATTTTAAAAAAATACAAATGCTGTCCACAAGATGTGAAGGTGTGATAAAACTCTCAAGTTAACAATATTTAAAACATGAACCAAGCCATTCGTATCCTATTTTTTTATTTAGTATAGGCTAAATGCACTGATTGCATTTCCTCGTGGGAGTTTAGGATTAAGGATCTACTACCTTGAAAAGGTAGATTTATATTAAGATTATACCATTTATTTCTTGTCATCTGACCAGCTAATTTTATAATCTTTATAAGTTCTCTTCAGTATTTCAACAGTCACAGAATGATCAGCTTTATCATATCTTGTAGAAAGGACAAATACACGGATTTTCTTTGCTGCTATAATCAATTTTTCCTCCTCCAAGACACTTGCATACCAAAAATAGCTTTTCCATTTCAGAGTTTACTTTTTCAGATATGGGATTGTGGAACTCGGCATCCAAAATACTCCTCACAATGATACCAGGATATATTTGAAAGTGCCATCGGGGGTCCACCTCCACTTTGCTCAGCTGCCCTCCAGCCGCCATTATCCAGCCTCATGGACTGGAGTAGAGTACAAGGCAAAGTGCAGAAGGAGAAAGCATCAACATATTTGGGGTGTTGTGTTGAGCCTCCCCAATGCAAAAAGTGACCCTAACAGATGGCTGTCCAGTCTCTTCTTGAAAGCCTCCAGTGGTGAAGTTCCCACAACTTCTGAAGGCAAGCTGATCGGTTGGATGGTTGTCTTCACTGTCAGAAAATTTCTCCTTATTTCTACGCTGAATTTCTCCTTGATCAGTTTCCATCAGGGGTGGGTTCCTGCCAGTTCTAAGCTCTTCTATAGAAGAGGTTCCACAAATCTGCTGTGATGTTTAGAACCAGTTCCAACTCCCTCCCCCACCCATCCGCAGCACGCTTGACCCGCCCACCGCTCACTAATTGGCTGGCTGTTGATCTGTTCTTAACAAAGCTGCTTACTTCTAGTTATTACTTTACTCGATTCTAGATGTTTGCATATCTGTTTTTTGATCATTTTTTCCAGTATATTCCCAGGTATTAGTATTAGGGTGATTGGTCTGTAGTTTCCTGGGTCTGTTTTTTCCCCATTTTTTGAAGATGGGAACCACATCAGCTCTTTTCCAGCCCTCTGGTGGTTCCCCAATGCTCCAGGATTTTTGAAAGAGATGATACAGTGGTTCTCAGATGACATCTGTCAATTCCTTTGGAACTCTGGGGTGTAATCTGTCAGGTCCCAGTGATTTAAATTCATTGAGATCAGACAGGTGTTCTCTTGTTATTATTTTTTGCTTATTTTAACTTGTATTTCCAGTCCGTCTTTTACAGTTGTTTTTGGTGGGTGGATCTAAAGTTTCTTTTTGCATGAAGACGGATGCAAAGAATGAGATAAGCAGCTCTGCTTTCTCTCTGCTGCCTGTTACTTCCTTTGCTGCGTTCCCTCTTTAGCAGAGTGACTGTTTCCTTGATTTTTTTCCCTCTTGTTATTTATACGTTGAAAGAAACTTTTTATTATTATTATTAACTTTGACTTTTGTTGCAAGTCTTCGTTTATTCTGAGCCTTGGCTTTCCTAACTTCCTGACAAGACTACATATATTGGTGAGTTGAGGAGCAAGTTCTCGCTGGTAGGTTTCTCCCCCCATCTGGCTTCTGCTGCTCTATGCGGTTTTCTTTCCCTCTTCCCCCCTTTCCCTTTTTCCCTTCCTCTCCTCTCCTCTCCCTTCCTTTCGGTTCAGTGAGCTTGTGCAGCTGGGGTGGGTGGGCTAATTGCGTGTATTGGAGGCACTGTGTGGATGTGGGCAAATTGATAGCAACCCCACCCTTCCTCCTCCGCCTCTCCTCTCACGCCTTCTAACTCTCGAAGCCTGCCTGGTTCAGAACTCTTCCCCTACCCGCCAGTAAAGGTCAGAGTGTCAGGGTGCTACCGCCTTACCAGAGTCCCCCCCAGCGCTCCCTTCGTTGCAAAGTCAAGACCAGGGATCTGTGCGGCTGTGGCTCTCTGGTAAGGGTGGGTCCAGTGGTGGGGTACAATTTTTTTTTACTACCAGTTCTGTGGGAATGGCTTGGTGGGTGTGCCTGAATGGGTGTGGCTGGGTGGTCATGTGAGTGGGTGGGTGTGGCCAGCTCCACATCACTCGCATCAAAGTGCGCCTTACCTCACGCCGCTCGCCTGGCCACCTGAGTTCTTCTGGTCTTTGTCTATTAATTTGTCTACTACTACAGTGTCCCGTTGATTATCTAATGTCTGCCTGTCCTTCTGGGTCCAGAACTCCCACATATTCTTAGATCTATTACTCTCCACAATCTTCTGGGAAATCTCCTTGATGGCTGGCTGGGGAATTCCGGGAGTTAAAGTCCATACATCTTTCAGCTGAGAGACACTGATCTACCCCTTGGGTTCTGTCTATCTAGGGTTTCTATGGATCTGGTACTTAGTGCCTGTTCTTGAGCTGTTATGATCAGTGATCAGTGCTGCCTTTTACACACACACCACTTCAGAAATAATTGTAAAAATGATGATCTCTCACTCATTTCTTTACTACTAGTAGAAACAAAACAAGCAGCCATAAATGTATGTATGTATGTATGTATCAGTGGTGGGTTTCAAAAATTGTTGGAACCTACTCTGTGGGTGTGGCCTCCTTTGTGGGAGTGGCTTGCCACCCATGTGACTGGATGGGAGTGGCTTGCCGCCCATGTGACCGGATATGAAGATGCCGACGACACTTGTCAGAACCACCTTAAATTCCCTCACACACAGCACTGGCATGCATAAGAATAGGATGTCAACTTGTTTTTTAAAAGGCATCTTTGGTTTGCGTTAAAACAACTTCAACACATGCAATGTTCTGATTGCACCACAAACGCAGTAGTCATCCTTACCTTTCACAGAGGCCCTGAGTTTTATAAACATGAGCATGATAGTGTAGAATAATCATATCCAAGGACCAGTGGTGGGTTTCAAAAACTTTTGGAACTTCTTCTGTAGGTGTGGCCTGCTTTCCGGGTCCACTGGTGGAACCTCTTCTAACCAGTTCGGTAGATTTGACGAACCGGTTCTACCGAATAGGTGCGAACTGGTAGGAACCCACCTCTGGTATGTATGTATGTATGTATGTATGTAATGTGTCACAACCCCTGGTATGCCCAAATATGGGAGGAAGCATACTGCTTCCTTTCTCTGTCTATCGGCTCTTCACAAGAGACCATTCAGACAGAAAGCCATTATTTTTACTGTTGCCTTTGTTACATTTTTGTTGCATTTGTGCTGATAAAAGCTTATCAGCACAAATGCAACACACACAAACACACACGCATATATATGAGATAGATAGATAGATAGATAGATAGATAGATAGATAGATATGATATATAGTTATATTTTGATATATATGAGATAGATAGATAGATAGATAGATAGATAGATATGATATATAGTTATATTTTGATTCTGATGCATATTTATTGTTGTGAATGCTTTTGCTAGGGATAATGCAAGAAGTGAACAACAATTTCTCACTCCCTACTTATTTCTTTGTTAATAGAATTTGTTCCTACTAAATAATAAAAGAAGTCTACTTATGTACTTATGCTACCAGTATGCGATTTAAAAATTTCTAGTCGTGGGAAATATGGGACAGAACATTTGGATACCTTATGATCAAACTGGTTTCTGTATGCTTTTCCTTCTAGACAAAATTTCTCTGCCACAGGAAATCCTCTCTTCTGACACTAGCCAGGCAAGTGAGCAGTCTCCCGGCCAGGGAGGAAGGCATTCTCCAAGCCAGCGTGGCCTTGCAGCTTCCCAGCCAGGCAGGGGAGCATCTTCCCAGCCAGCACGACCATGTGGCTTTTCAGTCAGTCAGGCGAGCATCCTCCCAGCTGGCGCAGGAAATGGGGGGAAATGGAGTGGGCGAAGGAAAGTTCAAGCACAGCTGGGTGCGCTTGGCAGCAGGAGGGAGCATGGCATGATGGGACTCTTCTGTTCCTCCTTACCTCATGCCCGCCACTCAGTTGCCCGTTTCGCCATTGCAGCCCCACCCACCATCTCCCAGATGCCCTCACTTCACCCAAGCATTTCTTTGCCTCCCTGATTTCCAACTCTGTCGCATTTCTTCGCCATCGTCTGCAGGGAAAGAAGAGTTTGTGGGACTAAGGAAAAAAAATCCACTCCATCAGTTCCAACTTTGTGAGATCTTTTTCTTTCGTGAGAAGTTGGAATTGATTGATTGAACTTTTTTTTTTAGCCCCACATAAACTTTTATTTCCAGGCAGGCAAGCATGGTGGGACCGTGTGGAAGGGAGCAGGGAAAGCAGACAATCATTTGTTTATTTATTTTATTATTAAAATTTATATGCCGCCCAATCCCGAAGGACTCCGGGCGGCTTACAAAAAGAAAAAGAAAAAAGAGAAGGAAAAAAAACAAGAATAAAAGAAAGACAGTTTAAAATCACAAAACCAGTTGCCTTCATTCCAATCGGGGCTGGACCTCAACCATGAGATCAACAGCCCCAGGCCTGCCGGAACAGCCAGGTTTTAACAGCTTTCCTGAAGGCCATCATGGGAGGATGTTTGTGGAAGGGAGCAGGGAAGGTATCCATTCATGGCGGGATCACATGGAAGGAAGCAGGGAAGGCAGGCAAGCATGAGGGGGGGGGGGCTGCGTGCCACGTGGAAGGAAGCAGGGAAGGCAGGAAAGCATGAGGGGGGGCTGCGTGCCACGTGGAAGGAAGCAGGGAAGGCAGGCAAGCAGGCTTGGCCACGGGGACTGCCAGGAAGGCCACGGGAAAGGCAGGAAAACATGAGTGGCCCATGGGGATGGTAGCTGGGGAGAAGAGAAGGAAGACTCACCAGGCAGAGATCAGCTGGGTAGCGTGGTCGAGGCAAGCAAGGGAACCAGAGAGTAGCAGCAGCAGCTATGCCACGGACATGATTCTAGGCAGGTGAGGCAGGAAAAGTAGGGAGGGGAGGGGCCACCCAGTGGTGGCATTTGCCGGTACTCCAAACTGCGTATAAGTTTGCGTATAAGAGCCAAGGTGGCGCAGTGGTTAGGGTGCAGTACTGCAGGCCACTTCAGCTGACTGTTAGCTGCAGTTCAGCGGTTCTAATCTCACCGGCTCACGGTTGACTCAGCCTTCCATCCTTCCGAGGTGGGTAAAATGAGGACCCAGAATATGGGGGCAATATGCTGACTCTGTAAACCACTTAGAGAGGCCTGAAAGCCCTATGAAGCGGTATATAAGTCTAACTGCTATTGCTATTGCTATAATCATTACTACCGGTTCGGGAGAATCAGTCCGATGCAGCTGAATACCACTTCTGGGTGGGTCCTCCAGCTGTTGCTTATTGCCATTTAAATCTTGAGTTTGCTCTCCCATCCTCGTTGCTTGGTATTGGTGCTATAATTTCAAAAGTGCCTCAGTAATAATCTTTCTTTTTTTCCCTTCTTTTCAAGCTTTCCCGGCGTCACTATGGAAAAACTGGTCAATGCAAATTCGCAGTTTGCTCTGGATCTTTTCCAAAAGTTGAAGGAAGCTCACCCAACTGGCAACATTTTCTTTTCTCCATTTAGTTTATCCTCCGCCCTGGCCATGATCGTCTTGGGGGCCCAGGGTAACACAGCCTCCGAACTCCTGAAGGTCAGCAGATATTTTTTTTTCTGACGTGTTAGTTACCATAAATATGGCTGCTAGGAGGAATTGTGGCTCTTTTGCAAGTAGATTTTTATTTTAAGTGCTGTATATTTGAAAGACCGCTTCAAAGTTATGTTTGGATTTAAGAGAGGAAGAGAGAGAGAGAGAGTCAATACAGATTCCATAAATGATATCCTAAGGTAATTTTGAATAAAGCCACCTTTTTTCTCACTTCCCCAAGACAGAATAGTAAAGACATTCAGACTTTGGTAAATTCCCAGTTTTTCCTTGTATAATATAACCCATCATATTAATCATAGATATTATATGCGTCTCTTTTAAACCTAAGTTTGCAAAGAGTGATCCATCATACTGTCTACCTGTGAATCTTTAGATTTCTGAAATGTGTCCATTGTTCTTAGACAAAATTATTTTTGCACTAACCCTAGTTTCACTGTTCTTATTGGTACTAAAGTAGGATTTATCTGTTCTATGCAGAGGCTTCATTTTGATGGTGTTGAAGACATTCATTCAGTATTTCACAGGCTGAATACTAAGATTAACCGGAGCAATGCGCCCTACATTCTGAAACTTGCTAATAGGTTGTATGGAGAAAAAACTTTCAACTTTTTGTCTGTAAGTAGATTGCTAAATAAATAAACATAAATAATATATGGGTCATCAGAATGGCTTTATAGATCAATTTCAAATTTTATTAGACTATGATATTAAGCAATAGCGTTATTCTTTGCTTGTAGTGAATCTTTAATCTCCTTTAATTAGGTCTGCCCAACCCAAAGATGATACAGTGAGATCCACTCATATCCATTCATTCATTTTCTTATGCCTAATGGACAGAATCTTGCCAAGTGAACGTTATAACCACCTAACCTACTATATTCTGAGAGATTCCAGGGTGTGGCTACTCTGAACCTCTTCCCCTCTCCCCGCTCCATTTTGGGACTACGCAGCACCTTAATCTGGGTGTCTCTCTGGGAAAACACCGTGTTTTGCTAGAACTTCCTACCTCCACTGCATATTGCTTCTCCAGATGCATATTCCATCACAGCTGTGAACTATGCAGATTTACAGGTTCATTGTTTTTCTCTCTTTCATCCACATACAGTCGTGTTTCTTGTGAGATGCAGAAGTATTGCAGCTAAGATTATTAGATAGATCCAGATTTTCCAATTAGGTTGGAATTATATTATACGTACAAATTATATAATATGCATCTCTTTCCAGAAGAATAAACTTTCCTCAAAGACCGTTCTGTTCAGGGTACATTTCAGTCAAAACAACTGATGCTAATCTCATGGTTAAATTACTGAAGAAGGCTAGTGGTGTTGCATAAGAATATGATGTAAACTTTTAAAAGGCATCTTTGGTTTGCGTTAAAGCAACTTTAACACACGCAATCTTCTGATGGCACCACAAACGCAGTAGTCATCCTTACCTTTCACAGAGGCACTGAGTTTTATAAATATGAGCATGATAGTGTAGAATAATCATATCCAAGGACCAGTGGTGGGTTTCAAAAAATTTTGGAATCTCTTCTGTAGGTGTGGCCTGCTTTCCGGGTCCACTGGTGGAACCTCTTCTAACCGGTTCGGTAGATTTGACGGACGGGTTCTACCGAATAGGTGCGAACTGTCTTATTTTCAGGGAAACATGATATTTATTAAATGTAAATGCTTCCCCTCCTGATCTCCATAATAATTACATTTATTTTATATTGTATAAATATTATATGTCTGATTTTGCTAGGATTTCTTGACTAGCACCCAGAATTTGTACGGAGCTGAATTATCCACAGTGGATTTCTCAAAGGCTCCAGGCAAGGCAAAAAAGGAAATTAATCAATGGGTTGAACAGCAGACTGAAGGTGAGATTTAAAAAAATATTAACAACTATAGTTTTATCTTTTCTTGGGTCTACATGATAGTCAAACCCTTACTTTGATTTGCTATAATGTTGCTATAAAAGAATTGATAAAAGCGAAAGCAAAATAATACTGTAGTTTGGAACAGTTAATTTTACCGAATGGGTTCTTTTTGTATACTGCTAGCAGCATGTAATTTGAGAATAATTGCAGAGCAGAAATGTCCATTGAAGAAAATAAAAATGGGAAAGTGCATTTTCTATTAGTCTTAATGATCTGGTAATATTATTTAGGCCTCAGTAACTTGCACAGTTTATTAACAGTGAAATTTCTCTGTCAAGGTAAAATCTCTGAGTTGTTATCTGAAGGATCCATCAATGAAATGACTAAATTGGTTTTGGTGAATGCTGTCTACTTTAAAGGCAACTGGGCAAAGGCATTTAAAGAAAAAGATACTAAAGTCAAGCCTTTTAGACTAAATAAGGTAAATGATTATTTTCAGTCTCTTTTCTGTAATAATAGTTTGTTGTTTATCCAAGCTGTTATGATGGTGCTGAACACATAATCCTAACTTATCTGTAGTCATGTAGCCATTGAAGCCTTATATCTGTTCCTTTGAGCCTAATCACTAGTTTTTCCCCCTTGGTTTACCATAATTTTTAAATTGTTTTAGATCTTCTGTTTATCCTTACCTAGAAAGGAATTTCAGTTAGCTTTAGAGAGTTGTATGATGCCAAAGAACAGCTATATATTAATGTAGTTTTGCAAAGATACACTTCCCAGAACCAGTTCTATCAACTTCAGCATATACATAGAGAAACTTTATTTCTTTGTTTTTTGATAAGCTCCTCACTGTAATATTCTTAAAATAATGCAGAGAGAAAAGAAGAATGTGAAGATGATGTTTATGGAACAGGAACTTCCTTTTGGTTATATCCCTGAATGCAAGTCTTGTGTGCTCGAACTGCCATACGAGGGAAAGGATCTTAGCATGATAATCCTCTTGCCTGATAAAATTGAGGATAATTCCACAGGCCTGGAACAGGTGACTCTCTTGTTTTTTTTGCTATTGCTGTAAAATCATTGTCCTAAACAAAATTATTCTAAATATCACATAAAATACAGTACAGGACAAAATTGTGGTTCATGTGAGTGGGTGCCAGTGGTGAAATCTAAATTGTTTTGCCACTGGTTCAGTGGGTGTGGCTTGGTGGTGGTGGGGTTATGTGACTGGGTGGGTGTGGCCAATGTTTTTTCAATTTTTAAAGAATTTTTTTCCTGCCGATTCGGGCGAACAGGGAGGAAAAAATGGGTCCACGTATATCAATGGGGTTCTGAAGAGAGACTGTGTTATTCTGGGGAGCTCCAGAAAAATCTTCACAAGTTTTCTGCATTTTTTTTACCAGACACTATGAATTCCTAATCATCTTGGGTGAAAGAATTGAAAACTGAATTAGACTTAATAGCAATAGCAATAGCAGTTAGACTTATATACCGCTTCATAGGGCTTTCAGCCCTCTCTAAGCGGTTTACAGAGTCAGCGTATCGCCCCCCACAGTCTGGGTCCTCATTTCACCCACCTCGGAAGGATGGAAGGCTGAGTCAACCTTTGAGCCGGTGAGATTTGAACCGCTGAACTGCAGATAACAGTCAGCTGAAATGGCCTGCAGTACTGCACCATAACCACTGTGCCACCTCGGCTCATTAAATAGTAGCTTAAATGGTAAACAATAAGTTATCTAAAAAATAAATGAGTTATGTGTTATGTTATGACAAGATAACCATGGTTTGCCCAAAAAATACTTTTTAAAACATCTATGTTTACTTCTAATAATATTTATGCTATAAATTCTGCATTATTTGTTTCCCTATCTGAACATCTGTTAAAGCTGCAAATAGTTTAGCATGAGGCAGAAACCACCTTGCACTCAGTTAGAGAAAGGCCATGTCTGAGGTACAGAAATGTGCTCTCTGGCTCTGCAAATTAGTTCATACTGAAGTCAGAGATGCCCTTTTCTCTCTGTGCTGAAATGGAAATATTGTGGCACGGTGGTGCAAATGATTATTTCTTCCTTTTTTGCCGTTTTAGCTGGAGCAGCAGCTGACTTTGGAAAAACTGCAAGAGTGGACCCAGCCCAAAAATATGAATTATGACATGGACGTCTGTGTACATCTACCTAAATTTCAGCTGGAAGAAAACTACGATCTTAAACCTTACTTTGCAGCCTTGGGGTTAATAGAGATGCTTGAACGTGGCAAGGCTAATTTGTCTGGAATGTCAGGATCTCAGGATCTCCATGTCTCTAAAATTGTTCACAGGTCATTTCTGGAAGTCAATGAAGTGGGCACCTTAGCAGCTGCAGCTACTGCTGCTACATCTGAGGATTATTGTTCGCCCATGGAGGAGGATTTCAATGCTGACCATCCTTTCCTATTTTTTATCCGTCATAATTCAACAAACACCATACTCTTCCTTGGTAGATTTGCTTCTCCGTAAAACTAACTTCCCGTCACCTAGCAAATACTTGTTTCTCTGCTTGCTTGGGAGGTTTGCTATAACACAAGTTGGGTTCCTCCAGATATTTTCCATCTTTGATTTCCTTGAACTCCTACACCTCTTGATAGATTCTTTGTAACCCTTTGCTCTAAAGCAGGGCTTTAAACTCAAAGCAGAGATGTCAAACTCGCAGCCTGAGGGCTGGATGACAGGATGAGCCATTCACTGGCCACGCCCATGACTGATTTACTGAAGGCAGAAAAAGTCACGCTGTGTCACGTGACAACACCATGACATGCAAATTTGACAGCCCTGCTGTAAAGGGTAGCCATCTCTAATTTAGGATATCCAGCTGTGTTTGACTACTGTTCCTTTAATTTTCAGCTAGCTAGGGATTCTGGGAATTGTAGTTTGAGCTGTTTGGAAGCCATCAGGCAAGGGGCAGCAAACTGTACATTGTATTTGTAAAACGAATAAGACATGAATTACTGGAATAAAATTGGCTTTCACTCAATATAATGTGTCTTTGATCCTTTGACCTTGAAAATCCTAATATAGAATCCAGAAAGTGACTTCTTTTTTGTTCTTAAAAATACAAAACAATTTGGCACTTGTCTTAGTAAGTACCTTATGAGGCATTATGGTACAACTTTTCTTATCATTCAGTAAATGCAGAATTGTTCACATACTTAGTTCTTGGGGTTGATGGTAAAAGGAATTGACATAATATTAAATAATACAAAATAGCGTTGGTTGTGTAACTGTATACATGTGGTTTTTTGCATGAAAATAAAAAAAGAAAAAACATTATATATATATATATATATATATATATATATATAGATAGATAGATAGATAGATAGATAGATAGATAGATAGATAGAGATAGATAGATAGATAGATAGATAGATAGATAGATAGATAGATAGATAGATAGATAGATAGATAGATAGATAGATATATCATTCTGAGCCTTTCCTTTCCTAAGATCTTGACAAGACTACATATATATCGGTGCCTTTAAGAGGAAGTTCTCTCCAGTAGGTTTCTCACCCCCTCTGGCTTCTGCTGCTCCTTTCGGTTTCCCTTCCCTCGCTCCTCCTTCCCCCCTTCCTCTCCCCTCCCTCCCTTTCGGTTCAAGGAGTTCGTGCAGCTGGGGCGGGTGGCTAAGCGCGTGAACTGGATGCTCTGTGCTGATGTGGGCAAATTGATAGCAACCCCACCCTTCCTCCTCCTCCTCCTCCTCCTCCTCCTCTTCCTCTTCCAACTCTCGAAGCCTGCCTGGTTCAGAACTCTTCCCCGACCAGCCGGGGAGAGTCCGAGGGAGGCCCAGGGCTTTGCCGTCTTGCCAGCTCCAGAGACCGCCGAGCGCGGCTTCCTCGCCAAGACCTGGGATCTGCGCGGGAGGGGCTCTCTGCGCATCCAGCCCACCTGCAGCATCTTCCCTCGGCAGGTAAGGGCGGGTCCCGCGGCCGTCGCTTGTCGCCGCGGTCGTTGCTCGGGATTGGTGCCATGATTTCAAAGGGGCCTCAGAAATAATCTTTCTTCCTTCTTTCTTTCTTTCTTTCTTTCTTTCTTCCTTCCTTCCTTCCTTCCTTCCTTCCTTCCTTCCTTCCTTCCTTCCTTCCTTCCTCCCTCCCTCCCTCCCTCCTTCCTTCCTTCCTTCTTTCTTTCTTTCTTTCTTTCTTTCTTTCTTTTTTTCGTTTTGCTTGTTTCCAAGCTTTCCCTCTGTCACGATGGAAAAACTGGCTGATGCCAACTCGCAGTTTGCTCTGGATCTTTTCCAAGAGTTGAAGGACCCAACGGGCAACGTTTTCTTTTCTCCGTTCAGCATTTCCTCCGCCCTGGCCATGGTCGCCTTGGGGGCCCGGGGTAACACAGCCTCGCAACTCCTGAAGGTCAGCAGGGATTTTTTTTCTGACGTATTAGTATGGCTTCTATGAGGAATTGTGGCTCTTTTGTAGGGAGAGTTGTACTTTCAGTGCTGTCTATTTGAAAAACCGTCTCTAGTTTAGGGATGAATCATCGACTTAAATGTATTAAGTATATCAGTAGATTTTGTTAGGACTTCCAAAAAGTTAGTAAGACACAAGATCAGTAATGTTGCTTCTTTCATGATTTACTAGTTATCTGCTGAATAAACAATTCTCAAGAGAATAAAGGTGATAGAGAGATTGATGGTAAAGATAGATGGATAGATGATAGATAGATAATTTTCTATCACTAAAGTTGGCCTATTGATGAGAGGTTCTTGGAATTGTATTTTTAACTGACAGGTTTCACTCTGAGAAAGTTTGAAAACTCTTGGTTTAGATTTTCTACATATAGTCCAACCTGTATGGAATAAGGACGTAAGAACAAAATTGATATACAAAGACATACAGAGAAGTAATGCTCTTTTTTTATCACCAGGCCTCAAGCAAACTCAGCATATGGACTCACACGATTGTCTGCTATGCTGAAATTTTCAATCATGCTGCTATTGTATTAATCTTAAATACTGTATGCTCATCTTTTAAAATGAAACATATGTTTGCCATCGTACTATTTGTTCATGTATGCTTCCTACCTGCAATTATGCAGATTTCTGAAATGTCTCCATTGTTCTTAGACAAAATTATTTTTTGAACTAAACAATTCTTATTGGTACTAACTTAAGATTTATCTTTTCCATGCAGACGCTTCATTTTGAGGGAGTTGAAGACCTTCATTCATTATTTCACAGGCTCAATACTAAAATTAACCGGAGCAATGCACCTTATATATTGAAACTTGCTAATAGGTTGTATGGAGAAAAAACGTTCAACTTTTTGTCTGTAAGTAGATTGCTAAATAAATAAACATCAATAATGTATGGGTCATCAGAATGGCTTTATAGATCAATTTCAAATGCTATAAGACTATGATATTCATCAATACATTTATCCTTTGCTTGAAGTGAATCTTAATCTCTCTTAATTAGGGCTGTTATGGTCAGCCCAGCCCAAAGATTATACTGAGAGATCCAATCACATCAAGTCATTCATTTTCTTATACCTAATGGACAGAATTTAGCCAATTGAAGGTTATAACCATCTAACCTACTATATCCTGAGAAATTCCAGGGCGTGGCTACCCTGAACCTCTTCCCTTCACCCTCTTCCATTTTGGGACTACGGAGCCTCTTAATCTGGGTATCTTCTAGGTGAAAACTTGGTATTTTGCTAAAATTCTCCCATCTCACTCATCACTGTTTCTCCAAGTCCACATTCCATCACAGCTTTGAAATATGCAGTTTTACAGGTTCCTTGAATGTCTAATTGATTGGAATAAATATCTAAGTGATTATTTGTTTATTTATTCATTCATTCATTTTAGGTGCTTCCCTTCTTGCTTCCAGAATAATTCTATTTATTTTACAATTTTATAATTTATTATTATAAAAATTATTATAATTTTATCTGTCCGCCCCGTGCCAACTCAGTGAAGCGGTAGAAGTGATGTGCCAGTGCCTGGAGACTGTTAGGGTCTGGATGGGAACGAACAAGCTTGCACTCAATCCCGACAAGACTGAATGGCTATTGATGTTCCCTCCCAAAGATTGGCAAACTATTCCATCTCTCAGGCTGGGGGGTGAAATTACACGTCCCTCAGAGAGGGTTCGCAATTTGGGAGTCCTCCTGGACCCACAGCTGACTTTAGATCACCATTTGTCGGCTGTGACCAGGGGGGTCTTTGCCCAGGTCCACCTGGTGCACCAATTGCGACCCTACCTGGATCGGGAGGCACTTCAGATAGTCACTCACGCCTTCTTCGCCTCAAGACTGGATTACTGTAACGCGCTCTACATGGGGCAGCCCTTGAAAAGTGTTCGAAGACTTCAGCTAGTCCAGAATGCAGCCACGCGAGCGATTGTGGGTGCACCCTGGTACACCCACGTTACACCTATCCTCCGCGAGCTGCACTGGCTGCCCATTGGTCTCCGGACACGCTTCAAGGTGCTAGTCGTTACTTATAAAGCCCTGCATGGCATCGGACCTGGGTACCTGAGAGTCCGCCTCCTGCCAATTACCTCCCAAAGACCGATAAGATCGCACAGACTAGGCCTCCTCCGGGTTCCATCTGCCAGCCAACGTCGGCTGGTGACCTCCCGGGGGAGAGCCTTTTCTGTTGCTGCTCCGGCCCTCTGGAATGAGCTCCCCGTGGAGATCCGGACCCTTACCACCCTCCCGGCCTTCCGTAAAGCTACCAAGTCCTGGCTGTTCCAACAGGCTGGGGGCTGTTGAAATATCCAGCCCCGCTTTAATTGTGAATGTTGTGCATTTTTAAATTTTTTGTATTGTCTTATTTATTCCCCTTTCTCTGTTTATTGTGAGCCGCCTGGAGTCCTTCGGGAGTGGGCGGCATACAAAACTAATAAACGCACAACACATAAACACAAACACATTTTACTAATAAATATTATATGTCTCATTTTGCTAGGACTTCTTGACGGGCACCAAGAATATGTATGAAGCTGAATTATCCACAGTGGATTTCTCAAGTGCTCCACATGAGACAAAAAAGGAAATTAACCAATGGGTTGAACAGCAGACTGAAGGTGAGATTGTTTTTTTTTTTAAATTAACATTTATAGTTTCATCTTTTCTTTGGCCCACTTCAAGGGTGTCAATCTCATGTCATCATGGTGGTGTCACATGACAAATAGGGACTTCCCCCCTTTACTAAACCAGGTATGGGTGTGGCCAGGGCATAACGCATCCGGCCCACGGGCCATGAGTTTGACAGGAGGGCAGCAACCTGGAACTAAGGAGAAACTTTCTAACAGTGAGGACAATTAACCAGTGGAACACCTTCCCTGCATCACTGGAGCATCACTGTACAGTCAATTGTCTGAAATGGTCTCCTGCTTGAACAGGGGTTTAGACTAGAAGACCTCAGCTCTATTCTGATTGATTGATTCTGGATATAGGGCACATTAAGCACATGGGAGAAATGGCCAGTCAGTGTCATTTACAGCAGCTTTTGCTAATTCAGAATTTTTTAAGGGAAAGATATTTAGAACATAATTGTAAAGGGGAAATATGCATTTAACAAGTGCATATAGATTAGTCTCATTGATGATAATATTTAAGTCTCAGTTCTTCACACAGCTAATTGTAACGGTGAAATTTCTCTGTCAAGGTGAAATCCCTGATTTGTTACCTGAAGGATCCATCAATGAAATGACTAAATTGGTTTTGGTGAATGCTGTCTACTTTAAAGGCAACTGGGAAAATCCATTTGAAGAAGAAGATACTGAAGACAAGCCTTTTAGACTAAATAAGGTAAATAAAATTGTGTCTTTTCTGTAACAACAGCTTGTTTAGGTAAGTGTGGCAATAGCCACTCTAATGAAGCACCATCAACCTTTTATTGTAGCAATGAACACATAATCCCAATTTATCTATACACGTTTTGAAACCTTATATCAATTCCTTTGACCCTAATCACAAATCTCAACTTTCCCATAAGTTAAATTCCATTCTGAAATATTTTACTGAATTTAGTGGATTATTTGTTTATTTGCTCTAAAATATGAAGGAAAACAATAAATGAGTTTTTATTTATTTTTATACTATAGGTAGGGTTTTTCCCTTGGTTTATTTTTTCAGTTGGCTTAGATGTTCTGTTTATCCTTACCTGGAGATGAATTTCATTTAGCTTAATAGGGTTGTATAATTCCAAAGAACAGCTATATATTAATATAGTTTTGCAATGATTCACTTCCAAGAACTAGTTCTATCAATTTCATCATATATGTAGAGAAACTTTCTTTCTTTCTTGTTTGATAAGCTCCTCACTGTAATATTCTTAAAATAATGCAGAGAGAAAAGAAGACTGTGAGGATGATGTTTACGGTGGAGAAACTTCCTTTTCGTTATATCCCTGAGTGCAAGTGCCGTGTGCTGGAACTGCCATACGAGGGAAAGGATCTTAGCATGATAATCCTCTTGCCTGATAAAATAGAGGATAATTCCACAGGACTGGAACAGGTGATTCTCTTGGTTTTTTTGCTATTGCTGTAAAATTATTATCCTAAACAAAATTATTCTAAATATCACGTAAATTACTTAGTAGGATCACCCATATGCATGGACAAAATTGTGGGTTTTGTGATGCGTTGAGTGGCTACACATACAACTGTGGGGTTCTGAAGAGAGGCTCTGTAATTCTGGGGATCTCCAGAAAATCTTTAAAAGTTTTCTTCATTTTTGTGCGAGACAACATGAACCCCCTAATCATCTAAGGTGAAAGGGTTGAAAACAGATTAGATCTGAGTTAGATTGAAATAGTATCTTAAACAGTAAACAATAAGATGTCTATAAAATAAGTGATTTTTATGTTATTTTTGGACAGGACAGCCATGGTTTTGCCTGAAAATACTTTAGTTTACTTCAAATAACGTTTAGACTATAAACTCTGCATTAATTTTTCCCCATCTGGACTTCTACTAAAGCTGCAAATAGTTTAGCCTGAGGGAGAAACCACCTGGCACTCAGTTAGAGAAAGACCATGTCTGGGGTAGAGAAATGTGTTTCTGGCTCTGCAAATTAATTCATACTGAAGTCAGTGACGTCACCTGTTTTTCAGCAACAAGCATCTTTGTGCTGAAATGGAAATATTGTGGCATAGCGATGCAAATAATTTCTTGTCTGTCTTTGCCTTTTTAGCTGGAGCATCAGCTTACTTTGGAAAAACTGCAAGAATGGACCCATCCAATAGATATGACTTCCGACATGTACATTTATGTACATCTACCTAAATTTCAGCTGGAAGAAAACTACGATCTTAAATCTTACTTCGAAGCCTTGGGGTTAATAGATATGTTTGAACGTGGCAAGGCTAATTTGTCTGGAATGTCAGGATCTCAGGATCTCCATGTCTCTAAAATTGTTCACAGGTCATTTCTGGAAGTCAATGAAGTGGGCACTGAAGCACCTGCAGCTACTGCTCTTACAGATGATTGTCTGGAGTTGGAGCAGGAGTTTAATGCTGACCATCCTTTCCTATTTTTTATCCGTCATAATCCAACAAACACTATACTCTTCCTTGGTAGATTTGCTTCTCCATCGTAAGTCATAAAACCTCCAGTCTCCTATAGAACACACATTTCTCTGCCTGCTTTATATAGGTTTTATGTCACACTTTGCTCTAAAGCCATCTCTAATCTAGGACATTCAGATGTATTTGACTGGAGTTCCTTTAATTTCCAACTACCGAGGAATTCTGGGAATTGTAGTTTGAGCTGTTTGGAACCTGTCAACTACTGTGCATTATATTTGTAAAACAAATAACACTTGAGTTACTGGAATAAAATTGACTTTCATTCAATGTAATGTAAGAGACTTTGGTTCAGATTCTTTGGTCCTGGAAAATCAGTGACAGTATAGAATCCAGAAATGACTTTTTTGTTCTTAAAAATACAAAACAATTTACCTTATGAGGAATTATGATACAGCTGTTCTTATCATTCAGCAAATGCAGAATTGTTCACATATGAATCACCGGTGACCTCAATTTACTAATTTTCTGATATTTTTTGTCTGCATTCTCTCTCCTCGGTAAATCTGAACTATATATTGTTGTCCATCCTTCAGGCATTGCTTTATATTGAAGGCAGGTGTGAAATAAAGAAATTCTAGTGACATTTTCAAGGGGTGGTTTCTTCTATAATTCAGTTTAATTCATGTTACCCAGATGATTTAAAGCCTAATGTTCCTGTCTTCTTGTCCTCATTTATTTGTCCCCATTTCCTGTGTTCTTATTTATGTTTATTCTTATTCCTGTTATCTTGCACATGAGTGACAAAATAAATAAAAAATAAATAATAAATACATAGATACATATAAATTTGACACCTCATCTCGGTGACAACCCCTCAAACATTGGAAGACTGCTATCATGTCTCCCTTGGTCTTCTCTTCATTAAACTAGACATACCCAATTCCTGCAACCGTTCTTCATATGTTTTAGCCTCCAGTCCCCTAATCCTCTTTTTACTGTTCTCTGCACTCTTTCTAGAGTTTTAATATATTTTTATAGTGTAGTGACGAAAACCTGATGCCGTATTCTAGGCGTGGTCTTACTTAGGCTTTGCAGAGTGGTATTAGTGATTAGGGATTCTTGATTAAATCCCTCTGTTAATGCAATTTAGGATTGCATCGGCGTTTTTTGATTGCTGCTGCTTGCGCACTGTTGGCTCATGTTAAATTGGTTGTCCACTAAGACACCAAGATAGCAATAGCAATAGCAATTAGACTTATATACCGCTTCATAGGGCTTTCAGCCCTCTCTAAGCGGTTTTTAGTGAGCCAAGGTGGCGCAGTGGTTAAATGCAGCACTGCAGGCTACTGCTAGATCAGCAGGTCAGCGGTTCAAATCTCACCGGCTCAGGGTTGACTCAGCCTTCCATCCTTCCGAGGTGGGTAAAATGAGGACCCAGATTGTTGGGGGCAATATGCTGACTCTCTGTAAACCGCTTAGAGAGGCCTGAAAGGCCTATGAAGCGGTATATAAGTCTACTGCTATTGCTATTGCTATTACAGAGTCAGCATATCGCCCCCACAGTCTGGGTCCTCATTTCACCCCCCTCGGAAGGATGGAAGGCTGAGTCAACCTTGAGCCGGTGAGATTTGAACCGCCGAACTGCAGATAACAGTCAGCTAAAGTGGCCTGCAGTACTGCACCCTAACCACTGCGCCACCTCGTCTCTTTGCAAGATCCCCTGCAAAGCTTCTGAAGCCTGGTTTCCCCCAATCTACATGTGTAATTTTGGTTTTTCTTTGCCTAAGCATTTACTTTTCTCTACATTATTGCAGCACCACCTGAAAATTTGGTAAGTTCCCCTTCTATTCCCTCATCTAAGTTGTTTATGAAGATATTGAAGGGTCCTGGGCCTAAAATGGAACCTTCCGTCATGTAGACATAGTTCTGTTGAGGACAATTTGTTCATTATGGTTTGTTAGCCAGTTACAAATCCATCTGATGGTGATGCTATCTATCCCGTTTCTTCAAAGATTACCAAGAAGTGGGTTGTGGTCTCCTTCCTTGAAAGCCTTGCTGAAGTCTAAGTATACTATGTCCACGGCATTCTAGGTGTTCAAAGATCTGTTTTTTGATTACTTTTTTCCAGTATCTCCCCCGGTATTGGCGTTAGGGTGATTGGTTGGTACTTTCCTGGATCTGGGATTTTTTTCCTTTTTTTGAAGATGGGAACCACATCAGCTCTTTTCCAGCCCTCTGGTGGTTCCCCAATGCTCCAGGATCTCTGAAAGAGATGATACAGTGGTTCTCAGATGACATCTGTCAGGTCCTTTAGAGAACTCTGGGGTGTAATCTGTCAGGTCCCAGTGATTTAAATTGATTGAGATCAGACAGGTGTTCTCTTGTTATTATTTTTGCTTATTTTAACTTATATTTCCAGTCCGTCTTTTACAGTTGTTTTTGGTGGGTGGATCTAAAGTTTCTTTTTGCATGAAAACGGATGCAAAGAATGAGATAAGCAGCCCTGCTTTCTCTCTGCTGCCTGTTACTTCCTTTGCTGCCTTCTCTCTTTAGCAGACTGACAGTTTCCTTGATTTTTTTCCCTCTTGTTATTTATATGTTGAAAGAAACTTTTTTTATTATTATTAACTTTGACTTTTGTTGCAAGTCTTCGTTTATTCCGAGCCTTGGCTTTCCTAACTTCCTGACAAGACTACATATCATCTATCTATCTACCTACCTACCTACCTACCTACCTACCTACCTACCTACCTACCTACCTATCTATCTACCTACCTACCTATCTATCTATGCCTTTAAGAGGAAGTTCCCTCCAGCAGATCCCAGCCCTCGGCTTCTGCTGCTCCTTTCGGTTTCCCTTCCTTTTTCGGTTCAAGGAGTTCGTGCAGCTCGGGCGGGTGGACTGAGCGCGTGTTCTGGATGCACTATGCTGATGTGGGCAAATTGATAGCAACCCCGCCCTTCCTCCTCCTCCTCCTCCTCCTCCTCTTCCAACTCTCGAAGCCTGCCTGGTTCGGAACTCTTCTCCGACCAGCCGGGGAGAGTCCGAGGGAGGCCCAGGGCTTTGCCGTCTTCCCAGCTCCAGAGACCGCCGAGCGCGGCTTCCTCGCCAAGACCTGGGATCTGCGCGGGAGGGGCTCTCTGCGCATCCAGCCCACCTGCAGCATCTTCCCTCGGCAGGTAAGGGCGGGTCCCGCGGCCGTCGCTTGTCGCCGTGGTCTCTGCTCGGGATTGGTGCCATGATTTCAAAGGGGCTTCAGAAATAATCTTTCTTCTTTCTTTCTTTCTTTCTTTCTTTCTTTCTTTCTTTCTTTCTTTCTTTCTTTCTTTCTTTCTTTCTTTCTTTCCTTCTTTCTTTCTTTCTTTCTTTCCTTCTTTCTTTCTTTCTGCTTGTTTCCAAGCTTTCCCCTCCGTCACGATGGAAAAACTGGCTGATGCCAACTCGCAGTTTGCTCTGGATCTTTTCCAAGAGTTGAAGGACCCAACGGGCAACGTTTTCTTTTCTCCGTTCAGTATTTCCTCCGCCCTGGCCATGGTCGCCTTGGGGGCCCGGGGTAACACAGCCTCGCAACTCCTGAAGGTCAGCAGGGATTTTTTCTGTCGTGTTAGTTATTGTAATACGGCTTCTATGAGGAAGTGTGGCTCTTTTGTAAGGAGAGTTGTACTTTCAGTGCTGTCTATTTGAAAGACCGTCTCTAGTTTAGGGATGAATCATCGACTTAAAATGTACTGATAAGTATATGGCTAGATTTTGTTAGGACCTCCAAAAATTCAGTAAGATACAGGATCGGGTAATGTTGCTTCTTCCGTGATTTACTCCAGGGTTTTACTACTGATCAGCTGAACAAACAAGTCTCAGGAGAATAAAGGTGATAGATAGATAGATAGATAGATAGATAGATAGATAGATAGATAGATAGATAGATAGATAGATAGATGATAGATAGATAGATAGATAGATAGATAGATAGATAGATGACAAAAATAGATAAATGATAGAAATAGCTAGGAAGCTACTATCATTAGCTAGCCTGATGATGTGGGAGGGAGGTAAGGAGAGGGGGGAGGGAGGGAGGCATTATGGAGATAAATGTAGGTAGGTAGGTAGCCAATTTTCTATCACTAAAGTTGACCTTTAATGATATTCTTGGAATTGTATTTTTAACTGACTGGTTACACTCAGAGAAAGTTGAAGTTATCTGCTGAATAAACAATTCTCAAGAGAATAAAGATGATAGAGTGATAGATGGTAAAGATAGATGGATAGATGGTAGATAGATAATTTTCTATCACTAAAGTTGGCCTATTGATGAGAGGTTCTTGGAATTGTATTTTTAACTGACAGGTTACGCTCTGAGAAAGTTTGAAAACCCTTGATCTAGATTTTCTACATATAGTCCAAACTTTTATTGTGCTGTCCCAACAGTATATAGCTAATATAGGAATTAAGAGCTGTCTCCTTTAAGAAACTACCTCATGGGAAATGTAGTCCCATAACATGTGACCACATCTGTGCTCCCTGATTGGGCAGTGGGGTACTCTGCCCGGGAAATTGATTTATTACTGACCATTCACTGAATCGCCTTCCGTTCTATCAGAAGCAACTTTGCACCAGCAGCATGGGTTAGAGGAATTAATGTCTTTTTACACTACGTGATGGGACAGATCATGGAAAGTCAGAAGAATCTTAACACTGAACTGTAAGTTTTGCTATTAAGGATGCCTGATAATAAACGTGATCTGAAAGATATTCCTAAACGTGGAGTTAACTGGCTGCCCGAGCAGAACCTCATTGCTCAGGGCACAACATTTATGCAATAAGGATGTAAGAACAAAATTGATATACAAAGACATACAGAGAAGTAATGCTCTTTATTTTATCACCAGGCCTCAAGCAAACTCAGCATATGGACTCACGCGATTGTCTGCTATGCTGAAATTTTCAAGCACATAAATACTGTATGCGCCTCTTTTAAAATGAAACACGTTTGCAAAGATTGGTCCATCATATACTATTTCTTTATGTATGCTTCCTACCTGCAATTATGCAGATTTCTGAAATGTCTCCATTGTTCTTAGACAAAATTATTTTTGAACTAAACAATTCTTATTGGTACTAACTTAAGACTTATCTTTTCCATGCAGACACTTCATTTTGAGGGAGTTGAAGACCTTCATTCATTATTTCACACACTCAATACTAAAATTAAGCGGAGCAATGCGCCCTACATTCTGAAACTTGCTAATAGGTTGTATGGAGAAACAATGTTCAACTTTTTGTCTGTAAGTAGATTGCTAAATAAATAAACAATAATGTATGGATCATCAGAATGGCTTTATAGCTGAATTTCAAATTTTATTAGACTATGATATTCATTATCAGTTATCCTTTGCTTGAAGTGAATCTTTAATCTCTCTTAATTAGGGCTGTTATGGTCAGCCCAGCCCAAAGATTATACTGAGAGATCCAATCACATCCAATCATTCATTTTCTTATACCTAATAGAACGAATCTTGCCAAATGAAGGTTATAACCATCTAACCTACTATATCCTGAGAGATTCCAGGGCGTGGCTACCCTTCCCCTCTTCCATATTGGGACTGCACAGCCTCTTAATCTGGGTATTTCTCTCTGGAAAAACTTGGTATTTTGCTAAAATTCTCCCATCTCACTCCTCACTGTTTCTCCAGGTTCACATTCCATCACAGCTTTGGAATATATAGTTTTACGGGTCCTTTGAATTTCTATTTGATTGGAATAAATATCTAATTGATATTTATTTATTAATTCATTCATTCATGCATTCATTAATTAATTCATTCATTTATTTTAGGTGCTTCCCTTCTTGCTGTCCATAATAATTCTACTTATTTTACAATTTTACAATTTATTTTACTAATAAATATTATATGTCTCATTTTGCTAGGATTTCTTGACGGGCACCAAGAATATGTATGAAGCTGAATTATCTACAGTGGATTTCTCAAGTGCTCCAGACAAGGCGAAAAAGGAAATTAACCAATGGGTTGAACAGCAGACTGAAGGTGAGATTTGTTTTAAAAAAAATTAACAATATTTTTTATCTTTTTTGGGGTCTACCTCAGGAGGGTCAAGCTCATGTCATCATGGTGGTGTCACATGACAAATAGGGACTTCCCCCCCTTTACTAAACCAGGTGTGGGTGTGGCCAGAGCATAACACATCCAGCCCACGAACCATGAGTTTGATAGTCCTGATCCCCATGATAGTCAAACCGTTATTTTTATTTGCCACAATGCTGCCATCAAATACCAATTTCAGGAATTGATAAAAGAGAAAACAAAATAATACTTTTCAGCTGTTAGTCTTACGGTACAGTTGTTGTAAAGTGGTTAATGAAGGATCCAGTCTGCAGACGGTATCTTAGTAAAAGGTATTTGGGGTTCGCATAACAAGTCTGATGAAAAAGAAATTCTGAGAATAACCCACAGATACTTATTGATTAGATTGATTTTTCTGTATAGAAATTGCTAGTTTATACTATCATAGAAAAGTAAAAGTTGAGGTTAAATCTTAATGTTTCATTCTATTGCAGAAGACGGAGTCAGAAGTCTTTATTTCCTTTCTATCCTCTCTTCCTCACTTCTTTTCCCCCTAAATAATTAAAATTTATAAAGAATAAATAGACCAAAAACCAATAAGACAGGAGACATGAGGATGGGGGATCTACTCTCTATCCCATCAGCCACACCCTATAGGAGCCTCCTGTCGGGGCTCCAGACCAGCCAGCAGAGTCAGATTTTAAGACTCTTCCAGAAGGCCAGGAGTGTTGGGACTGATGTTACCTCAGCAAATGAATATTAAAGACACTGAATGTTTTGAGTAATATGTTGATTAAAAAGAGCATTTTACTTTAAATTGGGTGGTTTGGGGTTTGGTTAGTCTAGAGAGAAGAAGGACTAAGTGTGACATAATAACAGTATTTCAGTATTTGAGAGATTGCCACAAAGAGGAGGGGGTCAAATTATTTATCAAATCACCTGCATGCAGGACAAGAAACAATGAATGGAAACTAATCCAGAAGAGAAGGCACCTGGAACTAAGGAGAAACTTCCTAACAGTGAGGACAATTAACCAGTGGAACAAGTTGCCTTCAGAAGTTGTAGCTACTTCATCATTGGAGAGTTTTAAGAAGAGACTAGACAGTCACTTGTCTGAAATAGTCTCCTGCTTGAACAGGGGGTTAGACTAGAAGACCTCCAAGGTCCATTCCAGCACTAGGTTGATTGATTGATTGATTCTGGAGATATGGCATATTGACATAAATGGCCACTCAGTGCCATTTACAGAAGCTTTTGCTAATTCGGGATTTTTTAAAAAGAAAAATATTTATAAGATAATTGCAAAGGGGAAATATATGTACATTTAACAACTGCATTTACGGTAGATCAGTCTCACTGATAATATTATTTAAGTCTCAGTTCTTGGCGCAGCTAATTAACAGTGAAATTTCTCTGTCAAGGTAAAATCTCTGAGTTGTTACCTGAAGGATCCATCAATGAAATGACTAAATTGGTTTTGGTGAATGCTGTCTACTTTAAAGGCAACTGGGAAAAGCCATTTAAAGAAGAAGATACTAAAGACAAGCCTTTTAGACTAAATAAGGTAAATATTTTTTGACTCTCTTCTATAACAGCTTGTGGTTTGGGTGGGTGTAGCAATCGCTACTCTCATGAAGCATCATCAACCGTTTATGATAGCGTTGAACACATAATCCTAACTTATCTGGACTCATATTCTTTCAGCCTTATATCACTTCCTTTGAGCCTGATCACTAGTTACAAATCTCAACTTTCATATAAGTTAAACCTAATTCCGTTCTGAAATACTTTACTTAGTGGGTCATTTAGTGGGTCATTTGTCTATTTGCACTAATACATGAAGGAAAACAATAAATGAGTCTTTATTTATTTTAATACTATTTTTTCCCTTTTTAATTTTTTTTAAGTTGCTTTAGATTTTCTGTTTATCCTTACCTGGAAGTGAATTTCATTTACCTTAACAGAGTTGTATGATTCCAAAGAACAGCTATATATTAATGTAGTTTTGCAAAGATTCACTTCCCAGAACCAGTTCTATCAACTTCAGTATATGTATGTATATGTACATGTATATACAGAAACTTTCTTTCCTTCTTGTTTGATAAGCTCCTCATTGTAATATTCTTAAAATAATGCAGAGAGAAAAGAAGAATGTGAAGATGATGTTTTTGAAGGAGAAACTTCCTTTTCGTTATATCCCTGAGTGCAAGTGTCGTGTGTTGGAACTGCCATACAAGGGAGAGGATCTTAGCATGATAATCCTTTTGCCTGATGACATTGAGGATAATTCCACAGGCCTCGAACAGGTGATTCTCTTGTTTTCCTGCTATTGCTGTAAAATCATTGTCCTAAGCAAAATTATTCTAAATATTTTTCGGAGTATAAGACGCACATTTTCCCCACTTAAAAAAAGGGTGAAAATTTGGGTGCGTTTTATACACGGAATGTAGTCCCGCCCACCTGCCAGCCCACCCTTTCGCCTCTGTCTCCCAGCAATTTGCCTCCTTGCATTAAACAGTCTGTTCCAGTTACAGCTTCACCATAACCTGATTAGCACAAGCAGCTGATTGTCGTTTGGTTCAGGCCCCCGACGATCAGCTGTTTCAGGCTGCAGGGATTGCCATAGCCTATTTCTGCCTCCAGGTGCCCCATTTTCTGCCCATTGCGATCCCTGTTGCCTGGAACTGGCAGAAAATGGGTCACGCAGAGGCTGAAAACGGGGCATGAAGAAGTTGAAAATGGGGCCCGCGGAGGCATCAATAGGCTATGGCAATCCCTGCAGCCTGAGACAGCTGATCGTCAGGGGCTTGATCCAAACGACAATCATCTGCTTGTGCTAATCAGGCCATGGTGAAACTGAAACTGAAACTGAAACAGGCCGTTTGCTGCAATAGCAATAGCAGTTAGACTTATATACCGCTTCATAAAGCTTTCAGCCCTCTCTAAGCGGTTTACAGAGTCAGCATATCGCCCCCACAGTCTGGGTCCTCATTTCACCCACCTCGGAAGGATGGAAGGCTGAGTCAACCTTGAGCCGGTGAGATTTGAACCACTGAACTGCAGTTAACAGTCAGCTGAAGTGGCCTGCAGTACTGCACCCTAACCACTGCGCCACCTCGGCTCCTTATTGCTTATTCCTATTGCTGGGAGGTGGAGGCAGATTTTTTTTCTCACTTTCCTCCCCAAAAACTAGGTGCATCTTATACTTCGGAGCCTCTTATACTCCAAAAGAATATGGTAAATACTTGCTAGGATCAGCCATCTGCATAGACAAAGTTGTGGCTTATGTGATGCAATGATTGGCTCAACATACATCAGTGGGGTTCTGAAGAGAGTCTGCCTTATTCTGGGGGTTTCCAGAAAATCTTTAAAGGTTTCTTTCTTTTTTTGTACCAGACACCATGAATCCCTAATCCTCTCGGGTGAAAGAATTGAAAACAGATTCGATCTGAATTAGACTTAAATAGTATCTTAAATGGTAAACAGTAAAGTATCTAGGAAATAAATGATTTTTTATGTTATGTTTGGACATGATTTTGCCAGAAAATGCCTTTTTAAAAGATCTATGTGTACTTCTAATAATGTTTATGCTATAAACTCTGCATTAATTTCCCCCCCATCTGAACATCTGTTAAAGATGCGAATAGTTTAGCATGAGGCAGAAACCACCTTGCACTCAGTTAGAGAAAGGCCATGTGTGGGGCAGAGAAATGTGCTTTCTGGCTCTGTAAATTAATTCATCCTGTTTTTCAGCAACACATTTCTCTGTGCTGAAATGGAAATATTGTTGCTTAGTGATGGAAATAATTACTTGTCTTTCTTTTCTGTTTTAGCTGGAGCAACAGCTTACTTTGAAAAAACTGCAAGAATGGACCCAGCCCCAAAATATGAATTCCCGCTGGGACATCTACGTACATCTACCTAAATTTCAGCTGGAAGAAAACTATGATCTTAAATCTTACTTCGCAGCCTTGGGGTTAATAGAGATGTTTGAACGTGGCAAGGCTAATTTGTCTGGAATGTCAGGATCTCAGGATCTCCATGTCTCTAAAATTGTTCACAAGTCATTTCTGGAAGTCAATGAAGTGGGCACCGAAGCAGCTGCAGCTACTGGGGCTACATTTGTGCCTTATTGTCGGCCCTTGGAGGAGAATTTTAATGCTGACCATCCTTTCCTATTTTTTATCCGTCATAATCCAACAAAGACTATACTCTTCCTTGGTAGATTTGCTTCTCCATAAAGAGTATCATAAGACATAAAACCAACTTCCAGTCTCCTATAAAACACACGTTTGTCTGCATGCTTGGTGGAATTGAATAAGTTGGGTTCCTCCAGATCAGGGGTGTCAAACTCACGTCATCATGTGACATATTGTGACCGCCTCCTCCCTTCGCTAAACCGGGAGTGGGCGTGGCCAGTGCATGACACGTCCAGCCCAAGGGCCATACGTTGGACACCCCTGTCCCAGATGTTTTCCACCTTAAGATTTTCTTGAATTTTCTTGATTTTATGTTAACAGATCTTCTGTGACAATTTGCTCTAAAAGGTAATCACTAAAAGGTGTTTGATTTCAGTTCTTTTAATTTCCAGCTAGCTATGAATTCTGGGTATTGAAGTTTGAGCTGTTTGGAAGCCGTCAGGCAATACAATTACTATGCATTGTATTTGTAAAATGAATAACATACGAATTACTGGAATAAAGTTGGCTTTCATTCAATATATTGTAAGAGTCCTTTGTCCAGAGTCTTTGGTCCTGGAAAAATCATGGATAATATAGAATCCAGAGAGCAACCTTTTTGTTCTTAAAAATACAAAACAATTTGGCATCTTAGTACGTATCTTATGAGGAATTATGGTACAAGTTTTGTTATCATTCAGCAAATGCAGAATTGTCCACATGTGAATCACAACTGACCTCCATTTACAATTTTTGATTCTTTTTCCACATTCTCCCTCCTCAGTAAATCTGAACTATATATTGTTGTCCCTCCTTAATGGAGGGCAGGTGTGAACTAAATAAATTCTAGTGACATTTTGAAGAGCTTATTTCTTCTACAATTCAGTTGAGTTTATGTTTCCTGGAGATCTGTCATGCACAGGAGCACAATTCAACTGGCAGTAAAAAAATTGGCAACTCCTGGATGGATGGATGGATGGATGGATGGATAGATAGATAGATAGATAGATAGATATCAGACAGACAGATGATAGATAGATAGATGGTAGACATGATGGAGAGAGGGAGAAAGTGATGATAGTTGGAAAGATAGATGAGAGGGAGAGAGAGACAAACAGACAGATAGACAATTTTCTATAACTTGGCCTATTGATCAGAAGTTCTGGGGATTTTATTCAGACTTACACATTATATTCTATGAGAAAGTTTGAAAATCTTTGGTATACCTTTTCCTATTTTTAATCCTTGTGAACCTCATTCAGGTGTTCCCCTTTTTCCTGTTTGCCCTTTATCTTTTCCAAGTAATAAATTGATTACTGTCTCTACATTCCATTTCTCTGGCAGGTGGTTGAGAAGCAACCTCCAAAGATGATTGAGATATCAGGGCAATTTCTAAAAATATACTGAGGGTGGGGTATTTTTTTCCCTAACAAGAATATATATATATATTGGAGCCTTTAAGAGCAAGTTCATTCCAGGAGGTTTTTCACCCTGTCTACATTCTCCTGCTCCTGACACTTTTGGTTATTCTTCTCCCACACAGACTTTTCCTCCTTTCCCCCTTCCTCTTCTCCTCTCCTGATGGATAGATGATAATCAGAGAGAGGATAGATAGATAGATAGAAGACATAATATAGATAGATAGTTTAGAAAGATAGACAGATTGTTAACATTGTAGATTAGATAGATAGATGATAGATAGATGGTAGACATAAAAGATTAGATAGATAGATAGATAGATAGATAGATAGATAGATAGATAGATAGATAGATAGATGATAGATAGATAGATAGATAGATAGATAGATAGATAGAAGACATAATATAGATAGTTTAGAAAGATATAGATGGTTAACATTGTAGATTAGATAGATAGATAGATATATGATAGACAGATAGATGATAGATAGATGGTAGACATAAAAGATTAGATAGATAGATAGATAGATAGATAGATAGATAGATAGATAGATAGATAGATAGATAGATAGATAGATAGAAACACAGATGATAGAGAGATGGTAGACATAATGGAGAGGGAGAGAGAGATGATAGTTTGTAAGATAGGTTTGTGTGTGTGTGTGTGTGTGTGTGTGTGTGAGAGAGAGAGAGAGAGAGAGAGAGAGAAAGAATTTTCTATAACTTGGCCTATTGATCAGAGGTTCTGGGGATTTTATTTAGACTTACACATTATACTCTATGAGGAAGTTTGAAAACCTTTGGTTGACCTTTTCCACATATAGTTGTCCAACCTGTAGGGAAGAAGAATAGAAGGAGAAAATCCATGCACAAACAATACCAAGAAGGAATGCGGGCGAGCTTTGGCAACTGGGGCGGGGGGGGCTAAGGGCGTGTATTTGAGGCCGGGTCTTCTTCGGATGTAGGCACCTGGACGGCAGCCCCACCCTTCCTCCTCCTCTTGTCCCTCTCACGCCTTCAAAAACCCCTCCCCCTCCGGTGAAGGTCAGTCCGGGGACACTTCCACCCCTCCAGCTCCAGATACGCCCCAGCGCTCCCTTCCTCGGAACTCCGAGATCTGTGCAGGAGTGGCTCCCTCTTTTGTTCTTAAAAATACAAAACAATTTGTCATCTTAGGACGTACCTTAGGAGGTATTTTGGTACAAGTTTTCTTATCAGCAAATGCAGAATTGTCCACATGTGAATCACTAGTGACCTCAATTTACACTTTTCCCCCCACATTCTCTCTCAGTAAACCTACTCTATCCTGAGAGATTCCAGGGTGTGGCTAGCCTTCCCCTCTCCCTCCTCCATTTTGGGACTTCGCAGCCATTTAATCTGGGCGTCTTTCTGGGAAAATACCGTGTTTTGCTAAAATTCCCTACCCCCACACCGTATTCCTTCTCCAGGTGCGTATTCCATGGCAGCTATGAAATATGCAATTCACAGGTTCCTTGTTTTTCTCTCTTTTATCCCCATACAGTTGTGTTTTTTTGTGATAGGTGTGATAAGTATCACAGCTCACCTTATGAGATAGATCCAGACCAGCCAGCAGAGTCAGATTTTAAGACTCTTCCAGAAGGCCAGGAGTGTTGGAACAGATGTTAATCTCAGCAAATGAATATTAAAAACGCTGTGGAGCCACTCAATGCCTAAACCACTACCATTTCAGAGAAGTGGCTGTATAGTCTCCTCTTAAAAACCACCAGTGAGAAAATACCTACAACTTCTGCCATGAAGCTGTTGGTTAATTGTCCTCGCTGTTAGAAAGTTTCTCCTTCGTTCCACGTTGCTTCTCTCCTGGGTTAGTTTCCATCCATTGTTTTCTGTCCTGTCTGTAGGGGCTCTGATAAATAATTTGACCCCCTCCTCTTTGTGGCAACCTCTCAAATACTGGAATACTCCTATTATGTCACCTCTAGCCTTTCTTTTCTCTAGACTAGCCAAACCCCAAATCACCCAATTTAAGATTAAATTCTCTTTTTAATCAATATATCCATCAAAACATTCAGCGTTTTGGAGGCCGGGTCTTGGGATGGAGGCGCTCCCTTCCTCGGAACTCCGAGGGAGTTAATAATTGTCCAACCTGTAGGGAAGAAGAATAGAAGGAGAAAATCCATGCGCAAACAATGCCAAGAAGGAATGCGGGCGAGCTTTGGCAACTGGGGCGGGGTGGGGGCATAAGGGCGTGTATTGGAAGCCGGGTCTTCGGATGTAGGCACCTGGACGGCAGCCCCACCCTTCCTCCTCCTCTCGTCCTTCTCACGCCTTCCAAACCCCCTTCTCCCCCACCCCCCCGGGCCATCCGGAGAAGGTCAGTCCGAGAGCGCTCCCGTCCCTCCAGCCCCGGTGCTCCCTTCCTCGGAACTCCGAGACCTGCGCGGGAGGGGCTCTCTGAGCATCAACCCACCTGGAGCATCGCCACCGGTCTTGTCTCGGCAGGTAATATGAGTAACATCTGAATTCCTGGAATAAAGTTGGCTTTCCTTCAATGCAACGCAAGAGTCCTTTGTCCAGACTCTTTGGTCCTTCTCACGCCTTCCAACCCCCCTTCCCCCCCCCCCCGGGCCATCCGGAGAAGGTCAGTCCGAGGGCGCTCCCGCCCCTCCGGCTCCAGAGACGCCCCGGCGCTCCCTTCCTCGGAACTCCGAGATCTGACGCGGGGGAGGCTCTCTTTATATCAACCCACCTGGAGCCTCGCCGCTGCTCTTCACTCGGCAGGTAAGGCTGGGATTGAAGGCACGGAAAGCTTCGCTCGCTCTCCCGTCCTCGTTGCTCGCCTTAGCGGCTCTCAACTCCAAGGAGCCTCCGGAAGAATTCTTTCTTCGTTCCTCTCCAAGCGCTCCGCTGCGTCACCATGGAAAAACTGGCTGATGCCAACTCGCACTTTGCTCTGGATTTTTTCCAAGAGTTGAAGAAGCCAACGGGCAACGTTTTCTTTTCTCCGTTCAGCATTTCCTCCGCCCTGGCCATGGTCGCCTTGGGGGCCCGGGGTAACACAGCCTCGCAACTCCTGAAGGTTAGCAGGGATTTTCTCTCTCGTGTTAGGTATAGAAATATGAGGAAGTTTGGCTGTTTTGTAAGGAGAGTTGTACTTTCAGTTCTGTCTATTTGAAAGACCGTCTCTAGTTTAGGGATGAATCATCGACTTAAAATGTATGAAGCACATCGCGAGATTTCGTTAGGACTTCCAAAGAGTGAGTAAGTCACAAGATCAGTGATGTCGCTTCTTTCGTGATTTACTCCAGCTGAGTAAATAGCAGTGATTTATCACTGCTATTTCCAAGATAATAGCAGTGATAAATGGATGCTAAAGATAGATAGGTCAATGATAGAGATAGCTAAGTAGCTAATATCATCAGCTAGCCACTTGATGATAGATGGAGGGAGGGAAAGAGGGTGGGAGGGAGGGAAGGATGGACAGATGGATGGATGATGGAGACAGGTAGCTAGGTAGGTAGGTAGGCAGGCAGACAGACAGACAGACAGACAGACAATTTTCTATCAAAGTTAGCCACCCGGAGTCCTACCGGATTGGGTGGCATATAAATTTTAATAATAAATAAATAAAAATAAAATAGTTGGCATATTGATCAAAGGTTCTTAACTGACAGATTACACTATGAGACAGTTTGAATTGTCCACATATAGTTGTCCAACCTGTATGGAATAAGGATGTAATAAGGATAAGGACAAAATTGAACATAAACATTCGGATGCTCTCCATTGTATTCAAAGGAAACACTCTCTACTCTCTTGCTATGCTTTATCAAAAAATCATTTGTTAATGAAAATCAGACTAACACTTAACTTTTCCTTATCCATTCTGATTAGTTTTGTGCCATAGTAGTCTACATAGATTCTGTAACTGATACCCTAAGGTCATTTTGAATAAACCAACCTGTTTTCTAAATTCCCAAGACAGAATATATATTATACACATTCAGGCTTTGATAAATCCCCAATGTTTCCTCCTATATGTATAACCCATCCTATTAATTTTAGATATTATATGCGTCTCTTTTAAGATGAAACTTAAGTTTGGTCCATTGTGCTGTTTATTTATGTATTCTGTCTACCTGTGAATCTGTAGATTTCTGAAATGTGTCCATTGTTCTTAGACAAAATTATTTTTGCACTAACCCTAATTTCACTGTTCTTATTGGTACTAAAGTAGGACTTATCTTTTCCACACAGACCCTTCATTTTGATGATGTTGAAGACTTTCATTCAAAATTTCACACGCTCAACAGTAAAATTAACCGGAGCAATGCGCCCTACATTCTGAAAGTTGCTAATAGGTTGTATGGAGAAAAAACTTACAACTTTTTGTCTGTAAGTAGAATACTAAATAAATAAACATCAATAATATATGGGTCATCAGAATGGCTTTATAAGTCAATTTCAAGTTTTGTTAGGCGATGTTATTAAGCGGTACAATTATTCTTAGCTTGACGTGAAACTTTAATCTCTCTTAATGAGGTCTGCTGTGATCAGCCCCGCCCAAAGACGATGCAGTGAGATCCAAGGTGGCGCAGTGGTTAAATGCAGCACTGCAGGCTACTTCAGCTGACTGCAGTTCTGCAGTTCGGCTGTTGAAATCTCACTGGCTCGGGGTTGACTCAGCTTTCCATCCTTCCGAGGTGGGTAAAATGAGGACCCGGATTGTTGTTGGGGGCAATATGCGGACTCTGTAAACCGCTTAGAGAGGGCTGAAAGCCCTATGAAGCGGTATATAAGTCTAACTGCTATTGCTATTGCTATCACATCCAGTCATTCATTTTCTTATACCTAATGGACAGAATCTTGCCAAATGAGAGTTATAACCATCTAACCTACTCTATCCTGAGAGATTCCAGGGTGTGGCTACCCTTCCCCTCTTCCCCTCTCCCTCCTCCATTTTGGGACTTCACAGCCATTTAATCTGGGCGTCTTTCTGGGAAAATACCGTGTTTTGCTAAAATTCCCTACCCCCACACCATATTCCTTCTCCAGGTGCATATTCCATGGCAGCTATGAAATATGCAATTCACAGGTTCCTTGTTTTTCTCTCTTTTATCCCCATACAGTTGTGTTTTTTGTGATAGGTGTGATAAGTATCGCAGCTCACCTTATGAGATAGATCCAGATTTTCCAATTAAATTACAAACTGTATGCATAATATGCATCTCTTTTCAGAAGGATAAACTTTCCTCAAAGACCATTCTGTTCAGGGTACAATTCAGTCAAAACAAGTGATGCTAATCTCATGGTTAAAGTACTGAAGAAGGCTAGTGGTGGTGTTCAACTTAAGCATGGTTATCATGACAGTGAATTGGAAAATTTCAACACAGACTGCATCAGCCTTGAGAGACATGTCTTCATTATGGTATTATGAGTGCTTGCTTATATGCAGTTAGAAAAAGCATCGGCTGCCAAGCAGGAACGAGGAGATTAATTACATCTCTAATTGATTGGAGACGAGCATTGTTATTGTTCATTCAGTGTAAATGCTTCCCCACTTGCTATCCCTAAAAATATACTTATTTTAAAATTCTATAATTAAATTTATGCCTCATTTTCATAGGGTTTCTTGACTAGCACCCAGAATTTGTATGGAGCTGAATTATCCACAGTGGACTTCAGACAGGCTCCAGGCAAGGCAAGAAATGAAATTAACAAATGGGTTGAACAGCAGACTGAGGGTGAGATTTTTTTTTTAAAAAAAATAACAACTATTGTATTATCTTTTCTTGGGTCTACGTGATAGTCAAACCCTTACTTTTATTTGCCATAATGCTGCCATAAAAGACCAATTTCTGGGATTGATGAATGAGGAAGCAAAATAACAGTTTGGAACAGTTAATCTGACAGAATGGTTTCTTTTTGTATAGTGGTTAATAAGGGATCCAGTTAGCAGCAGGGATCTTGATAAAAGTTACTTTGGACCAGCGTAACAAGTCTGATAAAACACAAATTTGGGAACAACCCACAGATACACAAGGCACAATAAGTGAATGTTCCACATTGTCCTTGCCTTAGAATATTCCATGAGAAACACCGACAAAGTGGACATTACCTATTAATGCAAATTCACATTCTTTTATTTTATCAATTCAATTTATATGCTGCTTATCTCCCTTTTTAAGTGACTTTGGGAATCTTATAGAACGATAAGATAAAGACAATAGAAACTAATTAAAATTTAGAAAGAATAAATAGACCAAAAACCAAGAGCACAGGATATATGGGGATGGGGATCTACTCTCTATCCCATCAGCCACACCCTATAGGACCCTCCTGTCAGGGCTCCAGACCAGCCAGCAGAGTCAGATTTTAAGACTCTTCCAGAAGGCCGGGAGAGTTGGGACTGATGTTACCTCAGCAAATGAATATTAAAAACACTGAATGTTTTGAGTAATATGTTGATTAAAAAGAGCATTTTACTTTAAATTGGATGGTTTGGGGTTTGGTTAGTCTAGAGAGAAGAAGGACTAAGTGTGACATAATAACAGTATTTCAGTATTTGAGAAGTTGCCACAAAGAGGAGGGGGTCAAATTATTTATCAAATCACCTGCACGCAGGACAAGAAACAATGAATGGAAACTAATCCAGAAGAGAAGCCACCTGGAACTAAGGAGAAACTTCCTAACAGTGAGGACAAATAACCAGTGGAACAAGTTGCCTTCAGAAGTTGTAGCTACTTCATCATTGGAGGTTGATCATTGGAGGTTGAGGTTCAGCATCCTGGGTATAGGGTCTCCTGCTTGAGCAGCGGGCTGGACTAGAAGACCTCCAAGGTCCCTTGGACCCCTCCAAGGTCCCTTCCAGCTCTATTCTGATTGATTGATTGATTGATTCCCGAGATGTGGCACCTTGAGCACTTGACAGAAATGGCCAGTCAGTGAGATTTTGCTAATTCAGGATTTTTTAAAAAAGAAAACTACTTGCAAAATAATTACAGAGCGGAAATATACACTTAACAAGGGCATTTAGATTAGTCTCCTTGATCTGATATTATTATTATTTAAGTCTCAGTTTTTGGCACAGCTAATTGTAACGGTGAAATTTCTCTATCAAGGTAAAATCTCTGACTTGTTATCTGAAGAATCCATCCGTAAAAACACTATATTGGTTTTGGTGAATGCTGTCTACTTTAAAGGCAACTGGGCAAAGGCATTTAAAGAAAAAGATACTAAAGACAAGCCTTTTAGACTAAATAAGGTAAACATTTTTTGACTCTCTTCTATAACAGCTTGTGGTTTGGGTGGGTGTAGCAATAGCTACTCTCACGAAGCATCATCAACCGTTTATGATAGCGTTGAACACATAATCCTAACTTATCTGTACTCATATTCTTTCAGCCTTATATCAGTTCCTTTGAGCCTGATCACTAGTTACAAATCTCAACTTTCATATAAGTTAAACCTAATTCTGTTCTGAAATACTTTATTTAATTTAGTGGGTCATTTGTCTATTTGCACTAATACATGAAGGAAAACAATAAATGAGTTTGTATTTATTTTAATGTTATTTTTTCCCTTTTTAATTTTTTTTAAGTTGCTTTAGATGTTCTGTTTATCCTTATCTGGAAATGAATTTCATTTAGCCTAATAGGTTGTATGATTCCAAAAACCAGCTATATATTAATAAAGTTTTGCAAAGGTGCATTTCCTCGAACTAGTTCTATCAATTTCAGCTTATACATAGAGAAACTTTATTTCTTTTTGGTTTGATAAGCTCCTCACTGTAATATTCTTAAAATAATGCAGAGAGAAAAGAAGACTGTGAAGATGATGTTTATGGAGGAGAACTTCCTTTTGGTTATATCCCTGAGTGCAAGTCCCGTCTGCTGGAACTGCCATACGTGGGAAACGATCTTAGCATGATAATCCTTTTGCCTGATGACATTGAGGATAATTCCACAGGACTGGAACAGGTGATTCTCTTGCTTTCTTGCTATTGCTGTCAAATTATTACCCTAAGCAAAATTATTCTAAATATCAGGTAAATACTTGGTAGGATCACCCATATGCATGGACAAAGTTGTGGTTTATGCATTGAGTGGCTCCACAGTGGGGTTTTGAAGAGAGGCTGCCTTATTCTGGGGATCTACAGAAAATCTTTTAAGCTTTTTCTTCATTTTTGTACCAAACACTATGAATCCCTAATGATCTTGGGTGAAACGGATTAGATCTGAATTAGATTTAAATAGTATCTTAAATAGTAGACAGGTATATATAAAATAAATGCTTTTTATGTTACTTTTGGACAGGACAACCGTGGTTTTGCCTGAAAATGTGTGTTTTTTTAAAATTGTGTTTACTTCTAATAATGTTTATTGTATTTGTATTTAAGTTTATTTATATGCCGCCCTTTTCCCTGGGGGGACTCAGGGCGGCTTACAACTTAAAAAGCGGGGGGGGGGGGAAACAAACTTTTAACATATAGAACAATACATCATTAAAACACAACATTCATACCATTCGGGCGGGTTGCAATCTTTAGCCCCAGGCCTGACGGGATAGCCAGATCTTGAGGCCTGTGCAGAAGGTCTGGACGGTGATGAGGGTATGAATCTCCACGGGGAGATCGTTCCATAGGGTCGGAGCTGCCACCGAGAAGGCTCTCCTCCGTGTGGTTGCCAGTCGACATTGACCGGCGGATAGAACTCGGAGGAGGCCTAATCGGTGAGATCTAATTGGTCGAATGGAGGTGATTGGCAGTAGGCGGTCTCTCAAGTACCCAGATCCACTACCATGGAGGGCTTTATGGGTGGCAAGTAGCACCTTGAAGCGTATCCGGAGGTCGACAGGTAGCCAGTGCAGCTCGCGGAGGATAGGTGTTACGTGGGTGAAGCGAGGTGCACCCACAATCGCTCGCCCGGCCGCATTCTGGACTAGCTGAAGTCGCCGAATACTCCTCAAGGAGTCTATAATGTTTATGCTATAAAGTCTGCATTAATTTGTTCTCCATCTGAAAATCTGTTAAAGATGCAAATAGTTTAGCTCTCTTAGCTAGAGAAATGTGCTTTTTGGCTCTGCGAATTCATTCATACTGAAATCAGAGATGGTCTGTTTATCAGCAAGGAGTTACTCTGTGCTGAAATGGAAATGTTTCAAATGATTACTTCTTTTTTTTGCCGTTTTAGCTGGAGCAGCAGCTGACTTTGAAAAAACTGCAAGAGTGGACCCAGCCCAAAAATATGAATTATGACACGGACGTCTGTGTACATCTACCTAAATTTCACCTGGAAGAAGAGTACGATCTTGCATCTTACTTTGAAGCCTTGGGGTTAATAGATATGTTTGATGTGAGCAAGGCTGATTTGTCTGGAATGTCAGGATCTGGGGATCTCCATGTCTCTAAAATTGTCCACAAGTCATTTCTGGAAGTAAATGAAGTGGGCACCGAAGCAGCTGCAGCTACTGCTGCTGTAGCTTCGAATAGTTCGCCCTTGAAATTTAATGCTGACCATCCTTTCCTATTTTTTATCCGTCATAATCCAACAAAGACTATACTCTTCCTTGGTAGATTTGCTTCTCCATAAAGAGTATCGTAAGACATAAAATCAACTTCCAGTCTCCTATAAAACACACGCTTCCCTGCATGCTTGGTGCAATTGAATAAGTTGGGTTCCTCCAGATCAGGGGTGTCAAACCCACGTCATCATGTGACATATTGTGACCGCCTCCTCCCTTCGCTAAACCCGGAGTGGGCGTGGCCAGTGCATGACACGCCCAGCCCAAGGGCCGTAAGTTTGACACCTCTGCCCCAGATGTTTTCCACCTTAAGATTTTCTTGAATTTTCTTGATTTTATGTTAACAGATCTTCTGTGACAATTTGCTCTAAATGGTAATCACTAAAAGGTGTTTGATTTCAGTTCTTTTAATTTCCAGCTAGCTAGGAATTCTGGGTATTGAAGTTTGAGCTGTTTGGAAGCCGTCAGATAAGCGGCAGTTACTATGCATTGTATTTGTAAAATGAATAACATATGAATTCCTGGAATAAAGTTGGCTTTCATTCAATATACTGTAAGAGTCCTTTGTCCAGACTCTTCGGTCCTGGAAAAATCATGGATAATATAGAATCCAGAGAGAAACCTTTTTGTTCTTAAAAATACAAAACAATTTGGCATCTTAGTACGTATCTTATGAGGAATTATGGTACAAGTTTTCTTATCATTCAGCAAATGCAGAATTGTCCACGTGTGAATCACTAGTGACCTCAATTTACAATTTCTTGATACTTTTTCCACCTTCTCTCTCCTCAGTAAATCTGAACTATATATTGTTGTCCATCCTTAATAGAAAGCAGGTGTGAACTAAAGAAATTCTAGTGACATTTTGAAGAGCTTATTACTTCTACAATTCAGTTTAGTTTATGTTGCCTGGATATCTGTCATGCACAGGAGCACAATTCAACTGGCAGTAAGAAAATTGGCAACTCTGGATGGATGGATAGATAGATATGACACAGATGATAGATAGATGGTAGACATGATGGAGAGAGGGAGAGAGAGATGATAATTGTTCACATATGAGTCACTAGCGACCTCAATTTACTAATTTGCTGGTATTTTTTGTCCACATTCTCTCTCCCCAGTGAATCTGAACTATATATTGTTTTTCCATCCTTCAGGCATTGCTTTATATTGAAGGCAGGTGTGAAATAAAGAAATTCTAGTGACAGTTTGAAGGGCTTGTTACTTTGACTATTCAGTTAGAGTTTATTTTGCTGCATGATTTAGAGGCATTCTTGCTTTAAATATTTAAGAAAGCCCCCTCATGTTTCTCCTTGGCTGTCATTTATTAAGATAAGCTGCCAAATGATTTTGCCTTTATGCCTACTTTGCCTTCCCTTCCCAGCCCATTCCCAGATTCTTACAACTATCTACAGATGGAGTTCTGGGCTAGCAAAACGGAATCTCAGTAACACAGTATAAGGCTGCACACCATACAACAGAGTAATCACAATATTATTATTGAAGTTTTTTTTAGCAAAATGGAAACAGTGGTGGTTGTAAATTAACTTTATTTTCACAGTTTCAAAAATATTTCCTCATTACGTTTCAATTATAAGGGGGGGGGGGTTCAGCTTAAGGTGCAAATGCAGTGTATCTTTACAGACTGGAATAAATCATGTTCCAATCAAGGACACGTCAAAATTAGGCCTTTTAAAGTTCTATTGGTTGCATTAAATATATACTTATATTACGTCCCATTGAAAAAGCCTAATATTAGCTAAGCTGTGCAATCCTGATTTTTTATATTTTTGAAATAATGTCCTTTATAGTCTTGGTCAAATCAAGTGATTTTAGTTTTTCTTTAACTATATATAATATGTATTTGATGCAAAGTTATCAAACAATTCTTACATTTGCATAAAACTTGCAATAAAATATTCTTCGTAGTATAAAATGGTTTGGGAATGTGCAGCTGTTTGGACCTCAAGTGGAAAAAGAGCAGGTCCTTATATAGAACACATATTTTCCTCTGACTACACAATTAGTGTAGAAAAGGTATAGTTTCTTTAAGGAACCCCTGACAACATTAATGCGTATATGTATATCTGTGCTGAGCAGCTTTTTGCCTCGAATTGGAACCGTAGAATATCCCCAAAATAGTTTCATTTGTACCAAAGATAATTTAATTAACATACATACTATTTAATACAAAAAAAGGTAGGTATTCCAGTTTGAGGCTACCAGTTTAATATGGCTAGCCTGGAAAAATAAAGAGTTTTCCTAAAACTGGAATGAACTTTTAAGAAAAATATTACGGGATTATTATGAATCACGTGTGACAATACATGGCGTTCCATCAGATTTTTCTTTGTGTGAAAAAATCAATCCCTTTCAACTCTTCAGGCAGATATTCTTGCCCTACAGGATCCTTGTACATAGGGTTATATTTATAATCTTTACCGTAACCTAAATTTTTCATGAGCTTGGTTGGTGCATTCCGCAAATGTAAAGGGACAGGCGGAAGAGGTCCTTGGTGGTCTCTTATGCATGTTTTCACATTATTGTAAGCACTGTACACTTCAATAGACTTTGGTGCTCTGGCGAAATAGACCACACATTGCGCCAGTAAGACCTGTCCAACAAAAACAAGGGGACAATTAAAGAAGCAAGTGAAATGTACTGTTTTCTTTTCTGGACCAGTCATACTATTCTAGATTGTGGAAATCTGTACCTGATCCAGTCTTTGAATACTACTAATTGTTTCTAGTTCAGAATAATTAACTTTTGAAATTACTAAAACATCGCCAGAGTGACATGATTGCCATGAATCAGAGGAATGACTCTTTCCATGAGTTTTCTGGAACATTCCATGCTTGGAATGTTAGCTTTTGTACCTCCTAAATTGAACTCATTGGCACATATTCCTAGGAAAAACATACAAGGTTACAGGACTACCGTTTTTTCAGAGTATAAGACGCACCGGAGTATAAGACACACCCATGTTTTGAAGAGGCATTTTTCTAAAAGAAAAATAGGTAGGTAGATAGAGGGAGAGAGAGGGAGAGAAAGAGAGAGAAATACAGTAGGTAGGTAGGGAGAGAGTAGTTAGGTAGGTAGGGAGAGAAAGGGAGGGGAGAGAGAGAGTGAAATAGAAAGAAAGAAATACAGTAGATAGGTAGGGAGAGAGTAGTTAGGTAGGGAGAGAAAGGGGGAGAGAGAGTGAAATAGAAAGAAAGAAATACAGTAGATAGGTAGGGAGAGAGAGAGAGAAAGTAGGTAGGTTGGTAGTGGGATAGAGAGATAAAAATAGACAAATACAGTAGATGGGAGAGAGAGAAAGTAGGTAGATATATAGGTAGATAGAGGGGGTGGGAGAGAGAGAGAAATATAGTAGGTAGATAGGGAGAAAGAGAGTGTGTAGGTAGATAGGTAGGGATAGAGAGAAATAGAGAGAGAGAGAGAGAGAAGTACAGTAGATAGGGAGAGAGGGAAGGGGAGAGAGAGTAGGTAGGTTGGAAGGTAGAGGGAAAGAGAGAGAGAAATACAGTAGATAGGTAGGGAGAGAGAGAGAGAGAGTAGGTAGGTAGGTAGGTAGGTAGGTAGATGTTTCCAGGTGTATTGAACCATGTGCTGGAGAAGGGAATCACTGACAATCTGCAGCACCTAAGACTTGTTTCTGCTGTCACATCACTTGATCAATGTCATTCTTATCAATCACTCTAACTAAACAGCTTTCCGAAAGAAAGAAAAACGTTTTTGCACTCTGCAAACGTCCCCAAAATGGCCTGTTTTTCGAGAAAATGGGCCCGTGGTTTTTTTAAAAGGCATGAATAGCCTTGTGGGGGGGGGCTCGTAGAGTGCTCCTTAGGGGGCAAAAGCGAGCAACAAAATGGGCTGTTTTTCGTGAAAATGGGCCTTTTTTTGTCAAAAGAATTGCATGCATAGCCTTATGGAGGCTTATAGAGTGCTGCTGGGGGCTGGGGGGGGGGGCAAGAAACGGCCCATTTTTCCGCTAATTTCTGCCTTCCCCATCCCCCAGGAGTTCTCTGAAAGCCTTCAAAGGCTTTGCTTGGCCATTTTGGTGAAGGGGCGGGGCTTCTGAGGCAAAAAAAATGCTGTATTCGATGTATAAGACGCACCCAGATTTTCAGCCTCGTTTTAGAGGAAAAAAGGTGTGTCTTATACTCCGAAAAATACGGTAGTCATATAGTTTAGTAATTATATACAATAGAAGAAAGCATAATTACTATACAGGTAGTCCTCGGCTTATAACTGTAACTGGGACCAGAATTTCCATTGTTAATCTAGATCAGTGTTTCTCAACCTTGGCGACTTGAAGATGTCCGGACTTCAATTCCCAGAATTCCCCAGCCAGCATTCGCTGGCTGGGGAATTCTGGGAGTTGAAGTCCGGACATCTTCAAGTTGCCAAGGTTGAGAAACACTGATCTAGATAGATGTAAAGTCAGTCATGCCCAATTTTATGATATTTTTGCCATGGTTGTTAAGCAAATCACTGGCGTTGTTAAATGAATCACATTAAGCTTCCCCTGTTGACTTTGCTTACTAAAAGTCAGCTGGGAAGATTGCAAAGAGCAATCACATGACCCTGGGATATTGTAACCATCGTAAATAACACGCACCCGAATTTTGCTCCCGTGGCTGTGGGAATGCTACAATGGACATAAATATGGGGACTGGTTATAATCCCCTTTTTGCAGGGCCACTGTAACTTTGAACAATCATTAAATTGGTTGCAAGTTGAGGACTATCTGTAAAAGAAAAAGAGTAATGTTTAGAAGTACTGATATTGGCTGTTTATAAATGATATTACCTCACACTCCGGCATTCCGATGAAGTGGCAACCTTGATAAGCAGCCACAGCTTGAGGTAAGGCTAAGGGATCTGCCAATCCTATAATGAAATTTTGATATTCTAATTAATAATATGACCCACCAAATCAAGTCGACTCAACTAAACCCCTAAACCCCTGGCAAAGGGCGTTTCTGATTGTGGGTGCACCTCGGTTCGCCCACATAACACCTATCCTCCGCGAGCTGCGCTGGCTACCTGTTGATCTCCGGGTGCGCTTCAAGGTGCTACTTACCACCCATAAAGCCCTTCATGGTAGTGGATCTGGGTACTTGAGAGACCGCCTCCTGCCAATTACCTCCTCGCGACCCATCAGATCACACAGATTAGGCCTCCTCCGAGTTCCATCCGCCAGTCAGTGTCGACTGGCAACTACACGGAGGAGGGCCTTTTCAGTAGTAGCTCCGACCCTTTGGAACGATCTCCCCGTAGAGATTCGTACCCTCACCACCCTCCAGACCTTCCGCACAGCCCTCAAGATCTGGCTATCCCGTCAGGCCTGGGGTTAAAGATTGTAATCTGTCCCCACCCGAATGATGAATGTTGTTTCTATTTTAATTATGTATTGTTTTATATGTCATTGTTTGTATCCCCTTCCTCATAAGTTGTAAGCCGCCCTGAGTCCCTCCAGGGAAAAGGGCGGCCTATAAATAAATTTTCCATTCCATTCCATTCCATTCCATTCTATTTGCCGCACACCTCCCTAAGACCGATAAGATCGCACAGGATGGGCCTTCTCCGGGTGCCTTCAGCTGGACAATGCCAGCTGGCGACGCCTCGGAGTAGGGCCTTCTCTGTTGCCGCTCCGGCCCTATGGAATGAGCTACCCTCAGAGATCCGGACCCTACCCACTCTCACGGCCTTCCGAAAAGGTATCAAAACCTGGCTATTCTGGCAGATCTGAGGCTGTTGACCCCTTGATTGAGGTCCAGCCCCGCTTAGACTGGGTGCATGTTGTGTTTCTTTTAATTTGTTCTGTCTTATTTGTTTTAATCCTTTTTAATATTTCTTATTTCTGTAAGACGCCCGGAGTCCTCCGGGATTGAGCGGCCTATAAACTTAATAAATGGAAATGGAATTCTGTGTGCTTCCAAAGACTTGGCTTCCTTCAGGCCTATTGATTAAGCATTAATCAATGCTTAATCAAAGATTAAGTCAACTAGTAGGACCCAAGAGGTAGGCCTTCAATTGCTCCATCTGTCCTTGAGAGATTTATATGAGATCTGCCTCAAACTGATCTTTAAAACCCTAGATTTTCTCCTAGGCTTGAATTTGGATGGTTGGGCTGGACACTAGGGGAAGGGGTTGTATTAAGATGGTCTGTTTCTCCCTTGGGCAGTTATTATTACTTGGATACTTGTATTTTTTAAGTTGGCTGTCTAGAAGTTTGATGAATAACAGGATAGATTTATCTGGTAAAACAGGATATAGCAATAGCAATAGCAGTTAGACTTATATGCCGCTTCATAGGGCTTTCAGCCCTCTCTAAGCGGTTTACAGAGTCAGCATATCGCCCCCACAGTCTGGGTCTTCATTTCACCCACCTCGGAAGGATGGAAGGCTGAGTCAACCTTGAGCCGGTGAGATTAGAACCGCTGAACTGCAGATAACAGTCAGCTGAAGTGGCCTGCAGTACTGCACCCTAACCACTGCCCCACCACGGCTCATTTCCAGTTTCAATGAACCAAATACACTTTCATAATGATATCTATTAAACAGTCAGATGACTCCAAATGGTATAATATTTCCTGTTATACTCTGAACTTCTCCTGATATGTTAGAACTTCAATTCTCAAAAACTGAGGTGATTGACTTCTGGCCAAAGTTTGGTTCTAGAGCAAATATCTCAAAAACTGTCCCCTGCTACTTCATAGTTGCCCTGGAGGCAGGTTTTCCCACATGTCCTATATTGTAAGGAGGACAATGACTATAACTTGCACTTTCGAACTAAAAGCGTGAGGGACGCAGTGCAGTGTTGGAGATAAAACTACTAGAGTGGCCATAAGTATCCAGGGGCTAGCTGGGCAAAAGTGCCCATAGAAATCTGTTGTGACTCAGCAGACATCTCCTGTGAGTCTTTTCGGGGTGCAAGATTAACAATACAGCTGGGGCTCGTTAGTGGCGTTTTCTGGTGATAAAAGGACGGATGGTGCCACACCCTGGTTGCAGGAGTCAACGTTCATTCATTCGTTCATCATTCATGGGTCATGGCTTGTTTGTGAGAGACACTTGGAGAAGTGATTTGCTTTCTGTAACCCTGATTCAAGGAGACACTTGGAGAAGTGAATTGTTTTGTAAGAGTTTTGTTTTGCATTCTGTTATCTTCTCGTCAGAGACTTTATTTATGTTTATTTCTGGGCTCGCAGCCAGTCTGAGCCGAGGACTGATAAAGTTCTTTCTTTCCTTTTAAGTTTGTCTGCCTGTCGTCTGTTAACGAGCGAGGAAGGGGGGACACAACAGAAATCCATGTCCTTTAGAGTTACTTACCTATATCCTCACTTGCAAATCTTACCAATCTTCTTGCCACATACAGTGGATCCTCACCCCCTTCAAGCATTCGGGCCAGCCAGTAAAGGGAAGCATTTTCGTCAGAACCACGCATAGATTTATGAAGTGCAGAGATGCAGTTATAATGCTCTTCACCTTTTGAGAAACAGACCAAAAGATCATCCAATGCATCTGAGTAGCAGAGGAACTGCAACTGAAATGCCTATTTTTCCAAAGCGTACTGTATATTAATTTTAACATGACTGTATTACTTTAAGACAGACAAAAGTTGCATTCTTCGAAGTATCTTGGGGCAAAAACCCTGCTGCGTTCCCAGCTTCAAGCTGCCTCTTGTGGGACACTATATCAAACATTTTACATTACATTGTATTGGTGTCATAGAACATTACAATATTCAGGATTGCATTATTATTTTAATGCTCATTTATATTGTGTATTGTTACTTAGTTCTTAGTTCTTAGGTTATTACCTTTAAAGCCCTACATGGCTTAGGGCCATCGTACCTACGAGACCGCCTACTGCCACATACCTCCCAGCGGCCGGTAAGATCCCACAGATTGGGCCTCCCTTCAGATGCCGTCAGCCAGACAGTGTCAGCTGGGGGGCCCCCGGAGGAGAGCCTTCTCTGTGGCTGCTCCGACCCTTTGGAATCAGCTACCCCCAGAGGTCTGGGCCTCGCCCAGCCTCATGGCCTTCAGGAAAGCTGTAAAAACCTGGCTGTTCCGGCAGGCCTGGAGGCTGTTGACCTCATTGTTGAGGTCCAGCCCCGATTAGAACGAATGCATGTGATTTTGTGATTTTAAACTGTCTTTTTTATTTATTTATTTCTCTTTTTCTTTTTTCTTCTTTTGTAAGCCGCCCGGAGTCCTTCGGGATTGGGCGGCATATAAATTTTAATAATAAATAAATAAGTTCATCATCCAGTGATAAGAGGGACATCTACATGAATCAGTATAAGTTACGATTCCCTTGGCAGAGAAAATGTATACTGTACACAAGCGGTTGATCGGAAATACACAGCTAACTCAAGTATGTCATTTCCTTCCCAATACTGCCATAAAGGGCTGTTGGATTTGCCACTCACCAGCTCGGTCATACAAAATGTGGGATCGCTGGAGTCCTTCCTTCACGTGATCTTCGGTGATGACCACTTGTTTAACAGAGCACTCATGGTTGTTATTCTGATGGAAGGGGTTGGTTAATCTTGCCTGGACAGCCATCTGGAGCCCATTCAACCCAGCCCTCGCATCGCCATCACAAAGGCAGGCAAGCGTGTTTATTGCTCTTCTTTCAATGCATACACATAACCTGAAATACAAACTCATTACTTCTAATAAGGATGGAACATCTGAGTTCGTTACACATTGTTTGTTCGCAAAATCACATTTGATTAACACTGAGAGTGAGACAGACCAACATTTTATCCCCATGAAATTATTCCAAACATCACAGAGGCTTTACAAAGAATATGTCCTCTGTCGCGTTGGCTTTCGACATCAGAATATTAAAAATATATATAATGTGGTCGTATTAAATATTCTACTGAGTCCTTCTTTGTCGGTTCAAAAGTTTTATTTTCTTTTAAAACAAACATTTCATCATTCCTCAATCAGTAAGACATCGGAGTACAATTTTTTGTGTGTGTCAAAATAGTTCTAGTTTACCACCAAATTCTTGTCTAGCCTAATGTATACCCCACCCTCCCTCCCCCCCAACCCCCCTCATCCTCCCCCCCCCCGACTTCCCAGAACCCGTACACGGTATGGATTTTTAACTAAAATCTATTGAGAAAAAAGAAATAAAGAAATTAATGACATCTCTACATTGATCTTAGCTTCTTCTTGCTGAGCTAACTTTAAACAATTCTTTGTCCTTCTTTGACAACAAACAGAAGATAAAATGGTAGTGAGATTTAAATCTATACATGGCCACATTCAAGCCAGGTTAGGGAATCACTGCAAACCCATACTAAAAATTGAAATTCGAACCATGTTTCGCCCTGAATCAACACCATTAACTGCTTTATTTATTCTGTCAAATAGGAACAAAGACAGAAAGCTAAATAAGTAAATATCAAGCTGTAGTTACAACAGAAAACCTTCGTTTACCTTTCTTTCCCTACATGCAGGCAAATAAAGGCCGACTAAGGAGGTCAACCTTTGATCTCTTTTAGAAAGAGCTGAAACATCAGCGTAAATTATGCCATCTAATAACCATGTTCTCGTATAGTATAGTATATAGTACTAGTATAGATCTATGGACGCCCAAGATAGAGAGTACTTTTCAAGGCTTCTGCTTTTTCTTTACCGATTATATAACCTTGAGTAAGATTCTTAACTTTTCTGTGCTTCAGTTTATTCATGTTTACTCAACTGGTGGAGCTGGGGTGACATAAATATACATAGCAATAGCAACAGCTCTTGGACTTATATACAGTTTCATAGTGCTTCACAGGCAGAGGTGGGGGTTCCTACCAGTTCTCGCACCTATTCGGTAGAACCGGTTCGTCAAATCTACCGAACCGGTTAGAAGAGGTTCCACCAGTGGACCCGGAAAGCAGGCCACACCTACAGAAGAGGTTCCCAAAATTTTTTGAAACCCACCACTGGTCCTTGGATATGATTATTCTACACTATCATGCTCCTATTTATAAAACTCAGTGCCTCTGTGAAAGGTAAGGATGACTACTGCGTTTGTGGTGCAATCAGAACATTGCGTGTGTTGAAGTTGTTTTAACGCAAACCAAAGATGCCTTTTAAAAAACAAGCTTACATCATATTCTTATGCATGCCAGTGCTGTGTGTGAGGTCATTTAAGGTGGTTCTGACAAGTGTCGTTGGCATCTTCATATCCGGTCACATGGGCGGCAAGCCACTCCCATCCGGTCACATGGGCGGCAAGCCACTCCCACAAAGGAGGCCACACCCACAGAGTAGGTTCGAACAATTTTTGAAACCCACCACTGTTCACAGGCCTCTCTAAGCGATTTAGAGTGTCAGCATATTTGACCCCCAACAATCTGGATCCTCATTTTACCCACCTCGGAAGGATGGAAGGCTGAGTCAACCTTAAGCCTGTCAGGGTCAAACTGCTGGCAGTTGGCAGAGTTAGCCTGCAATACTGCTTTCTAACCGCTGCGCCACCACATGGGACATAAAGCATACTCGCCAGTTTGAAGAACCGCACAGTAGCAACAAGCTCACTAAAAAACCTCTTTCTTTTGAGAAATGAGAAGGGGGAAAAGAGTCGAGGTGGCACAGTGGTTAAATGCAGCACTGCAGGCTACTTCAGCGTTCTGCAGTTCAGCTGTTCAAATCTCACCGGCTCAGGGTTGACTCAGCCTTCCATCCTTCCGAGGTGGGTGAAATGAGGACCCAGACTGTGGGGGCAATATGCTGACTCTGTAAACCACTTAGAGAGGGCTGAAAGCCCTATGAAGTGGTATATAAGTCTAACTGCTATTGCTATTGCTATTGCTATTAAAATGTGTACCTTCTACACTGAACTCTAATTGGGAGATCACCGTAATCTATTAACAAAGGTTCACCAATCCTAAAGCTTAAAGCCTTGGCCCGACCAACTTAAATTATATTTATTTAGCATATGCCCAAGAATACACAGATGCCCAAAATGGATAGTGAAACACAAAACTGTGAACAGGAGGAGGAAAAAAATAGTTTCTACTATCTACATTCCATTCAGAAACAAAAGCCTCCCATCTCAGCCGAAGAATTGCTGTAATCACAGCTGTGACATTATGTTACTCTGCCTCTGTCCCATAAGCCACTGTTTATATCCTGCTGCGACATGAAAATGTGACACATGGAATATCCTAAATAAGGAGGCAAGATGCCTTTGTCCCCCTAAATCAGTGTTTCTCAACCTTGGCAACTTGAAGATGTCTGGACTTCAAGTCTCAGAATTCCCCAGCCAGCGAATGCTGGCTGGGGAATTCTGGGACTTGAAGTCCAGACATCTTCAAGTTGCCAAGGTTGACAAACACTGCCCTAAATCATTCAGTCTAGTTAGAAGAGTATCATTTTTCTTAATTATCAGAGAAAAACTGAATAAAAGATAATGGTTTTTCCCCCCAATAAAAGGCTTCATAATATTAACATTAACTAACGTATTGACTTCTGTGAAGACAATGCTGATTTTAAACTATTAACTAGTTTCTCAAAATATAAAATACAGACGTACAAAGAAAAAAAATAAAATAATGGGAAAATAGGGGAGGAAAAGGGGAAGAGAAAAAAGTGGAAAAGACAAAAATATTTACTTCAACTCCTTTTGATGCAGTAGAATAAGGTAGTAACAATAGCAATAGCAGTTAGACTTATATACTGCTTCATAGGGCTTTCAGCCCTCTCTAAGCGGTTTACAGAGTCAGCATATCGCCCCCCACAGTCTGGGTCCTCATTTTACCCACCTCGGAAGGATGGAAGGCTGAGTCAACTCTGAGCCGGTGAGATTTGAACAGCCGAACTGCAGAACTAGCAGTCAGCTGAAGTAGCCTGCAGTAGTGCATTTAACCACTGCGCCACCTCGGCTCTTAGTAACATAAAACCTAAACTGTTTACTTTTATATAATCACATATACTAACCGTTTCTATAACAAAAAAAAACATATAACCAGCAAAACCTAAAATCAAACTTTCATTTTTTCCCCGCTTCAAGTATAAAGTCCATAATTGGTTTCCGAGCAGAAACAAAATTAGTTTTTTTTTCTTTAATTAACCTGGTGCTGACCTAGAGAAATTCTCATTTAAAGCTAGGAATAGATATTTGAGACCCATGGGCAGCTCCTTGTGCTCCTGATCCAGCTTCACTAGGCAAAATAAATATGCTTTTATATTGAAGAAGTTGTAGTTGATTGAGCTCCAGCCCCACTAAGATTGAGTGCATGTTGTGTTCTTTTAATTCGCTTTGCCTTGTATTTTAAATTTTTTAATATTTTTAAATTGTTTTTATGTAAGCCCGCCCGGAGTCCTTCGGGAATGGGCGGCATACAAATCCATTAAACCTTAACCTTAACCTTAAACCTAGTATATAATTTATGAAATGTAGCTGTTTTCTATGTTTCAATCTGATGTAGCACTTAATCTTAACGTTTAGACTTCTGAATTTCTGAAACAAGGTAAGATGAAAGCAAAGATTTCACACGAGGTAGGCTTCCATAATTTTACCTGGAATTGATTTTAAATATTTACCTGAATTGTTTGGATAGCATTTTAGGATCAGCAATGTGTCCTTATGGGAGATAATCATTTTTCTTTCGCTGTTCACTTTTAATAAAATACCCAGGATCCAAAGGCGATTCCGATCATAACAGAATCAAAACCAAGTCAGGGAGAGCTGAACTGGTCAGCATTTTGGAATATTGTGATAAACTTGCAATAAAGTGCTGCATAGAAATTGTATGAGGAACCGAAAGGCAATACACAGCTGCTGTCAAATGGCCAATGGCCAGAGCAGATGTTACAGAATTAGGCTCAAACGTTGGCTTCACACTGCTGTTGTCTACTACTCCGTGTTCAACACAACCCCTTTCCTTTGCTATTAAAAGACTTTGGTTTTTGCATTAACACCCCCTCCCTCCCCTTTCCGCTCCATAAGTTCTTCCTGCCTTCTGCTTTGGCAATCTGTCACCGGATTCCTTCGGCGGTGTAAGTTAACACGTTGCAGTCTACAAGGCATACTTACTCAGAGCCCTGGCTGTTGTTGGCATTCAAAGAGCTGGTGAGTCCCTCATCTTGGCTCAGAACCTGGATCCCTAAGGACTTGACAGCTCGCATCAGAATAGCTTCCACTGCTTCGACGGAGAGTTTCTCAAGAACAATAACGCGGCACCGACTCAGCAGTGCCGAATTGACCTGGAAGGAAGGGTTTTCTGTGGTCGCCCCAATCAAGGTGATGGTTCCACACTCAACGTGAGGAAGGAAAGTGTCCTGGATATGGGAGGAAACCAAACAATTGGTCAACTCAATGACAACCGCAGACATCCCATGTGAGTATATTGATAGCTCGTCTGCTTAGAAAGGTAACAGCTTTGTTAATAGTTTGTGTTGTAGACAATCACCTCTGCCCTCATTACCACACCAAGCTAAAAACTTTTGTGTGGAAAGCATCTTGAGCCTTAGAACATTAGCTCTGGGGCCTACGCATCTAATAATGTGGTTAATTCATTGTAACCAGGTTCATTTCTATGATGCCACAAAAACCTTGATCATGCAGGATATTGAAAACAGTATGTTTTTGCAACATATTGTTTTGGGAGAAATTAAGGGTGTGGTGGTAAATCTTAACCAGTCTCCTTGATTTTCAAAAGGATTAGTCAAAGACTGCAAAACACCAGGTACATTTGGATATTATGTATAACACGGTGAATGTTTGGAAATTTTTATCATAGCCTAGCTTCATTGCAATCCACCCCCTATTTAATGGAATTATTTTAATATAGTTTAATTATTTAATATAATTGTTGTTATGTATTCATCTCAAGTCTCCAAATCTCCCTATGTGGTCATTTGATGATATAATCAACCAACTCCATCTCAAAAATGTTCTAGCGTTCTATTTTAGTTGTGAAACTAACATTGTAAAGTTACATTGTAAAGCCAAAAAGTACTTTTTTACTCATGAACAATCTAAGTAAAGATGGCTGTAATGTTCTGACTATCCCTTCATCACCTAGAAAAGAAGTTTCTGCTTTTTGCTAGCGGGATAGGAAGGTATATTAAAAATGGAAGTGGTTGCCAAATTCTCAATCCCAAACTTGCCATTTTAAATAAGACTGTAATAATGTTAAATCTTAATACTGCAATCGGCATCAATACGGCAGTATCAGGTATTGGCACTGATTTTTAATGGCAATTAAAATGCCTCTCTAAACTCAAGACAAAATGCATGTAAACATGTATTATGCCAGCATGATATAACAGATCAAGTGTGGGGACTTGAAGTGGGGAGACCTTGGCACAAAGCTCTGCTTATTAAGTGACCTTGGGCCAGGCACTCTCTCAAATCTTGTTCTGCTTCAGAAGACAAATACAGAAAAAATTAGATAATTCTCTAAATAGATTTCCAGAGCCCCTTAAGGAAAGGCGCATCACAATCGCTCAGAGTTAATCCGTTGCCGAAGCACACTGACTTGAAGGACTTCGCTGCAAATACCCTAGTAATTCTGACTGCATATAGTAAAATTAATACCTGTTGGGACTTATTGAACCGGTGTATCTCATCTATAAATAGGATAGTCTTCCTCTTGCAGAGTCTCTTTTCATTTTGGGCTTGGAAAATTACATCTCGGACATCACTGGTTTTGGCACTTGTGGCGGAGAGGGTCACAAATCGTGTCCCGTTCTTCTTACTGCTGCTGGCTATGATATGCGCCAAGGTTGTCTGAAATGAAAAAAAAATAACAACGGCAAAGGATGCTGATTTCGTTCTGAAAACAGAAAATAACCTATGTGAAAGCATACGGACGTGAAAGAAATATTGGGATAGAAACATAGCGAATGGGTATATGTATGTAAAATAATTCCTTCCCTTCCAATGGAAAGAGGCGGGGGGGGTGTTACCTAAATAGAAAACCGAAACTATTTAAAGCTTAAAAAAGAATTAGCATCCAGACAGGAGGTCGAGTGGGGAGGAAAACAGATCTCCTACCCCCGTGGCTGGGATCCAAGAGTTATTTTAGCCCTTGGACATACTCAGTAGGGTTCTAGAAGTTCCTCTGAGAGCAGGTTCATATTATCTCACTGAATATGTGAATCTGAAAAAGGGAGGGGGCTACTTTTAGCTATTTCTTTCAGCCGTCAATTGGCCTTAAGAAACACAATAAATCTAAATTTATTTGTTGCAGGTGTTTTTTCTAACTTATTAAAGGGAGAATTAGGCTGTCCGCTTTGCTTTGCCCTCTTAATAGGGCACCACAGTTTACAACAGTGATTTACTACTGGGTCTCTTATGGGTCCTTGTCGCAGTAACTATTTCTGACCCACAGCTACAAGGCCTGCCCAGTTACTGAATATTTTTGCAATCTACACCTTGTTGACCCAAAGGCAATTTAGTGCTATTCTTGTGGACTAGCACCCGCATCTGCAAAACTATGTTTGATTTCTAAAGGGGGTAATGATTTTCTAAGTATTAGTCAGTACAACGCTTACCACATTACAAGTGGTCCATTAGGTTACCAACAGTCCTTCAGGGACTGATTTAACCTTGCAATGATGCGTAAACAAGGAGGACTCGCAACTTGCCCTCTGAGTTCTGTCCATCACAGCTTCCCCATGGCCACATGATCACAATTTCCATCATTCCCTGCTAAGAGCCGAGGTGGCGCAGTGGTTAGGGTGCAGTACTGCAGGGCACTTCAGCTGACTGTTATCTGCAGTTCAGTGGTTCTAATCTCACTGGCTCAAGGTTGACTCAGCCTTCCATCCTTCCGAGGTGGGTGCAATGAGGACCCAGACTGTGGGGGGCGATATGCTGACTCTGTAAACCGCTTAGAGAGGGCTGCACATAGGGTTTTCAGCCCTCTCTAAGCGGTTTACAGAGTCAGCATATTGCCCCCAACAACAATCCGGGTCCTCACTTCACCCACCTTGGAAGGATGGAAGGCTGAGTCAACCCTGAGCCGGTGAGATTTGAACCGCCGAGCTGCCGAACTAGCAGTCAGCTGAAGTGGCCTGCAGTACTGCACTCTACCCACTGCGCCACCTCAGCTCTCTGTGCTAGATAACTGTGCTAGATAACTGTGCTAGACTTTGTAAGCCAAGTAGAAATAATGGGGGACAAATGGTCTTGTAGGACGAAGAACATGGTCCTGTGCGTAGGGCTTTATAGGTCAACCAAATGTTATATATGTAGGATGGACATACGTTTCAAATTAGGAACCATGAACGAATGAATGAACGTTGACTTCTGCAACCAGGGCGTGGCCACCATCAGTCCTTTTATCTCCAGAAGACCACGCCAACGAGCCCCAGCTGCATTGTTATTCCTGCATCCCGACTCAACTCACAGCAAACTTCTGCTGAGTCACAACAGGTTTGCTGTCAGTTTTGGGGCAGGTGGGGCTGTAGAGGAGGCGCTGCTGCGTTCATTTCACAGCTTCATTGCCAACATTCCCGGGAAACCAGCTGGAAAAGCCGTTCTGTAAAACAGAAGCGAACTGAACCGAGGGCTGCCATGCTAAATTAAGGGTGTTAAGCACTGCACTCCAGACCTGCATTGCTGTGTATCCTGTTCTATCAGCGGCAGGTACTCATTTCCAATACAACAGGCAAAGAGCATTAAGGGGGCAATATTTAGCTTTGCATTTGCTAAGTACTAAAAGCAGATCACGCATATTAACGGAATAACAGAGATAGAAGGGATCTTGGAGGACTTCTAGTTCAACTCCCCTGTTCAAACAGAGTGCCTATATCGGTGATGGTTAACCTTTTTCTCCTTGTGTGCCGAAATCTCTCTCTTGCACGCGACAGCACACAGTTGTGCCGACACCCACAACGCATATGCCCCCCATGCATGTGTGCATGACTCCCCCTTGTGATCCCCCTGCCCATGCGCATGACCCCACTGTGCTCCTCCTGCACATGCACACAACCCACCTTCCACGCCCCATTTTGAAGCCTCCTGGGACCAAAAACAGGTCACCGGGGGGGGCACCATACCTCCCTGCGAACCCCCATCCCCACACATGCACGCACATCTCCTGCATTCATGGCAGAGACCCAAAAATCAGCTGGCTGACAAGAGGCGTGCATGCATGCATGGTGGAGCTGAGATGAATGATGGCTCGCGTGCCCGCAGTGAGGGCTCCGCGTGCTACGTGTGCCATAGGCTCGCCATCACAGGTAGTGATGGTGAACCTTTTCGGCACCAAGTTCCAAAAAGGGAGCACTTCGTCCAGGCCATGAACAGGAAGAGGAGCTGCGCAGGGGGCATGTGCATGCCGGAAAATTAACTCCTGGTTTCCGGTACACGCATGTGCACCAGACAGCAAATCTTTCTGTTATTATCACGCATGCGTATGTGCCAATTAGCTGGCTGGCACAAATGCTTATGCCAGAAAACAGACAACCAGCTCTTCTGGTTTCTGGCACTACCACACATACAAAAGCCAGCCTATCATCATATGTGCATTCGCGCCAGAAACCCAGAAGAGGAATGGGTGATGCCATGCGTGCCAGGCAACATGACTCCATGTGCCACTTTGGGCAAGCATGCCATAGGTTCACCATGATGGATCTAGGGCAGTGGCTCTCAATCTTCCCAATGCCGCGACCCTTTAATACACTTCCCCATGTTGTGGTGACCCCCAATCATAAAATTGGTGTCTCGGTTCCTAAGACCATCGAAAATACGTGTTTTCCGATGGTCTTAGGCGACCCCTGGGAAAGGGTCGTTCGACTCCCAAAGGGGTCCCGACCCACAGGTTGAGAACCACTGATCTAGGGGGGAAACAGTAAAAATGCAACTCTTCAGCAAATAAAACAAAATGGTGCACAACAGAATGTCGAGTTAGAGCCAAGGTGGCGCAGTGGTTAGGGTGCAGTACTGCAGGCCACTTCAGCTGACTGTTATCTGCAGTTCGGTGGTTCAAATCTCACCGGCTCAAGGTTGACTCAGCCTTCCATCCTTCCGAGGTGAAATGAGGACCCAGACTGTGGGGGCGATATGCTGACTCTGTAAACCGCTTAGAGAGGGCTGAAAGCCCTATGAAGCGCTATATAAGTCTAACTGCTATTGCTATTGCTATTGTCCAGTTCTGTATTTTAAAACCCAACACTTACAACGGTGGCTACGGTACAATCATTTTCCTATATTTTATGAGGAAAATGTTTTTTGCCTAGCATTGGCATGATAGTGCAAAGCCATTAATTTAGCCTCAGCCATGCCGAGGTGGCGCAGTGGTTAGAGTGCAGCACTGCAGGCTACTTCAGCTGACTGCAGTTCTGCAGTTCGGCTGTTCAAATCTCACCGGCTCAGGGTTGACTCAGCCTTCCATCCTTCCGAGGTGGGTAAAATGAGGACCCGGATTGTTGTTGGGGGCAATACACTGACTCTGTAAACCGCTTAGAGAGGGCTGAAAGCCCTATGAAGCGGTATATGTCTAACTGCTATTGCTATTGCTAATACAACCTTCTCATCTCTCTAGGGCAGGCATGGGAGAAGGGCTATAGAAAAAGGGCAAAAAGCTCCATCCAAATTCAACTGCCAAGCAAAATATAATAAAATAAATGTTTTTTATACAAACACACACACACACACACACACACACATATACAGGCAGAACCCGAAGTGCTTTTGCCTTCTCATGATTAGGTTTAGAATAAAACTCAAGGTAAGCTATGTGATAAAAATAAGCTCACCGAAACACAACACCAATTGCAAAGACAGCATGTTTCTTTGAAGTTAACGCATTCTCACCACTGATTACTGACATTAATGCAATCTAAGACTGCCCTTATAAAACCAAGGATAGCGGCTGTGTCATCTTCAGGTCAGTTTCTATGTAATATGCCATTCACTTAATTATCCTTTTTTCCCATGTCTGGTCATCAGTACACTTACATAAACAAGGTTAGCTCTCTCTCTCTCTCTCTGCAAATATACTGAGTTTTTGGCTCCCAAGTTCATTTCCAATGCTGAAGCTGCTCTGGGCTTGGGTTACACAGTCGATGTCTCTCTCAGCTAAACCTGAGCACTCCGTGGCAGACGAACAAAAATCTAAATCCTGCACATTAAAGGGTCATAAATCAAAGGGCGACTTACTCAGGTTGCAACTTACGTTTAAGCAGCTGGACCATTTGCAGCCATGGAAACTTTCCTTTCTTTTTAATCAGCAGTCCAGACTGATGCCCAGTTAGTAATCCAGACTGATGCCCCTTATTGTGTGAAGTCAGATACACTCCCCTTCAGGGGTTTATAAAACCCTTTTTCAGTTTCTGCTGAATTCAGACAAACAGATCCTTTAGCCCACATTGCTCCCTTGAGACCTACATACATTCAGAGGAGATATATTCCTCGACTTAGAACCATATGTTTAATGGCCATTTAGCAATAGCAATAGCAGTTAGCCTTATATACTGCTTCATAGGGCTTTCAGCCCTCTCTAAGCGGTTTACAGAGTCAGCATAACGCCCCCAACAACAATCCAGGTCCTCATTTCACCCACTTCGGAAGGATGGAAGGCTGAGTCAACCCTGAGCCGGTGAGATTTGAACAGCCGAACTGCAGAACTGCAGTCAGCTGAAGTAGCCTGCAGTGCTGCATTTAACCACTGCGCCACCTCGGCTCTTCTCCATTTGTTGTGGGCCGCCGGTTGTACAGTGAGGTTGAGGAGGAACATGGGCCACTCCTGGAGGTTGAGGGAAACTCAGACAAGGGCTCTGCATCATCAGTGAGGCAGTGAGCAATGAGGCAGAGGAACAGCAGGAGCCTGAATGGGGCTTCACTCATTTCATTCATCACATCTGGTGTGCCGCAAACCATTGCCAGTCCATAGCCTGGGGTTTGGGAAACCCTGTTCTAAAGCACAATTAAGCATTAGTGTTTTATGAATCTGGTTACTGCATCTTGTGGCCAGGCAAATTTTTGCAGGCCACTTAATGGTTGACCAACCTTATACAAAATTGTTAGCTGCATCATGCTATGAAAATCGCAATAATGCCGTTCCCACTTCATCAGTGAATGATTTATGAAAGCTGAGCTTATGCGAATATGCTATTAAAAAATAGAATGGTTTATTCTTATGTTACTGATTATATATTTAAAACACCTAGTTATTTAAACTGTGATATCATGAAGTTATAACAAAACAGAGGGAAGTGTAAGAGCATCACTTTTTTTTCATTTGGGAGAATGTAATCTATTCCTTTTTCTTAAAAAAAAATTAATCAGGATTTGGGTATCTAATTGACATATATGAGTTTATGACAACACTTTTAAAAATATGCATAGAGGTATAGTTCAAAGGGGTTGAACTAAGCAATTATGTTCAGGAATAGTTCAAGTTACAACCAAAATGTGCCATACAATTGTTTTGTTATGTTCCCAGAAATCCTGGAAGAATTCTTGGCGGGAGGAAAAAAAATAGGAAAGAAACAATGCTTGGTTAATAGGCTATATATTGCTTTCCACAAAGTGCTTGTCTCCTGCAATGCTATGACTAAAACTCCAACAATTCTCAACTAGTGACGGTCCCCAGAAAATGAGAAAGTGAAGACACAAAGCTAAGAGACAAAGATATGAGCTTTTCAAAGGTTCAATTGGACCAATTCCTTCTTCCTCCTCGTCTCTGAGAAGTATATTTTGCATATTACATAACTCAATTATTCTCTTGCTCAGGTCATCCGGCTGTCATAGGGAGGTTACACAACATCAGGTTCCTGTAAGTCAGTGGTTCCCAAACTTGGCAGCTTTAAGACTTGTGGACTTCAACTCCCAGAATTCTCCAGCCAGCTCTGCTGGCTGGAGAATTCTGGGAGTTGAAGTCCACAAGTCTTAAAGCTGCCAAGTTTGGGAACCACTGCTGTAAGTCGACGTTTATACAAACTTTGCAGAATTGAAAATGAGATTTTTTCCCCTCTCCCCCCAGTTTTATCACCTAATTTCCCCATTACCTCCAATTTTGGATAATGGACTAATTTGACAATGGCAAGACAATTTTAATGTCTAAGAATAGCACTAATAGCACTTCAAATGGTTGTCTCTTTCTTCTGAAGACAAGAATACCCTGATGCCAACCACTAGCAAATGCCGGCGTATTACCTCCTGAAAGCTTTTGTGGTCTTTCAAATAGAAAAGAATGGTGTATTATTTCTAAACAATTTGGAAATACGTTGTATGTGAAAATGATGTTGGGGGATAGGAAGAAGAGCTGCAGACTAGACTAATATCATACAAAAAAATATCTCAGCCCACAGAAGGAAAAGATCATGGGAAGCATTTCAGAATGCTTCCATTTCCATATTAAACCAACCTCCCCCCATTTTTTTTTTTTGGGGGGGGGGATTGGTCTAATATTGGGACTGGCTTCTAGGTCTGATACTATATATGCATTTAAGGGTTCCCTTGACTTCAATGAAGTTTACATAACCAATTAAATAATCAAACACCATATTATATAAATCATTCGATCAAATCAAAAGAAGAGCAGATACATTTCCAATTATTGCCTATTCAAAAAATGCTGGTGAAGCATAAAGTATCTTGTTGTGAGAAACAATCAACTTTCAAAAGGATACTCAAATAAAACTGAAAATTGTAATTCTTATTAGTGATAATTTATGATCACTTTTTAAAATATTAAGACTGTAATCTTATACAAATTTAACTAGAAAGAAGCCCTTCACCAACTTCTAATGTAGACAAAATGACACTATCGACACTATTAAAAATCCCAATTTATTCTTAATCGTAAGGCATATATATATTATGCCTTTAAATATCTCTGTCTTTGGTTGATTTAGCACATGCTTCTTCAGCTGGATGACTTCAAATACGCTGATGCTACATTTCAGATAATTTCCACCAATATGGCCAAAGTTAATTTGTTAAATTCTGGGATTTACAGTTTTAATTAATCTGGAGGGGCAACAGGATGGGAAAGTCTAATGTGGTCTCTAGAATAGACTGATATAATTCAAGATGGAGTTACTTAAACTTTTGGAGCTTAACCTCCAGATACTAGTGGCTTAGTATCCACATGGTATTTTAAGCCATGATATGAAGTGTTTGCTTTAGTATATTACGTAAACATGGCACTGTAGATTTGTGGAACCTCTTCTATAGAAGAGGTTAGAACTGGCAGGAACCCACCCCTGGAGGCAATACTGCAGAAATTTCTGAAATTTGTTGCCACACCTCAGAAGAACTTATCTATGCCAGAGTCCAAATGTCCTCCCTGTGCTGTCGATTATAGAATTTCTCATCAGTCATGCTGCTAATAGATGTCCTGTGATAAAGGAATCTTTGGGTTAAGAGATCAGCTTCTAACTAAAGTGTCCCAATAGATGCTCTTCCTTGCAATTTTCTTCACCCTAAATCAACAAAATGATTAGAAGCTGCAGGAACTGGAATCCAATAAGAATCACCACATGATGAACTGGCCACCCAATTCGTTTTTCACCCATGAAAAAGACTACTCGTAATGCAGACGCCGCTTAATTCTCCCCCAAAGTGGAAACACAATTCAGGATCCAGGAAATTGTATCTTCACTCCCAGAAGGTATCTCCTCCCACAACTTTACCATCCAATCCACTGGACCTTAAAAAACTTTTTGAGGAAAGAAGGGTGCAGACTCCCCCCTTCCCCTCTGTAAGGATGCTTTATCTTAAACAGAAGCACAACTGAAGCACACAGATCCTTTCCCTGAGATCCTTTGCTGACTAATCCTAAGCATTTGAGGGTGAAATTATCTTCTCTTGACTGCATGCTCTTTGATAGGCTGAAGCATTTCCTTCTAAACCAGCATCAGGGGTGGGTTCCTGCCAGTTCTAACCTCTTCTATAGAAAAGGTTCCACAAATCTACAGTGCCGTTTAGAACCGGTTCCAGCTCCCTCCCCCCGCCCGTCCGCACATCATCAAGGTGAAGAGCGAGAGGAGGAATTCTGGGAATTGAAGTCCACAAGTCTTAAAGCTGTCAAGTTTGAACACCCCTGGAGTTTTTTTTTTCTAAAGGGTTAGGGGTGCAAGGGTCTTGTAACTTGACAGCTTTAAGACTTGCGTGCTTCAAATGCCAGAGTTTCTGAGCCAACATTTTGGTTGCTAAGCAAGACCCTTTGTTAAGTGAGTTTCACCACATTTTACATTGGCCACTCCCACCTGGCCACATGGCTGGTAAGCCACTTCCATCCGGACATATGGCCAGCAAGCCACTCCCACCTGGTCACATGGCCAGCAAGCCACACCTACAGAAGAGGTTCTAAAAAACCCACCACTGACCAGCATGTGCTTCAACACTGGACAATAACAGTAAAATCTCCTTCGGGCCAGGCCAGGCTGCCTTCCAGCTTGCAAGCAAACCTTAGGATCACAAGCTGGGCTGAGTTTAGCCGGAATCAGAATAGCGCTGGAAGAGACCTTGGAAGGTCTTCTAGTCCAGCCGCCTGCTCAGACAGGAAACCCTACCTACACCGTCCATTGCGATCCCATAGAGTTGGCCTCCTCAGGGTGCCGTCGGCCAGACAGTGTCGGCTAGCGACCCCCAGGGGGAGAGCCTTCTCTGTGGGAGCACCTTCCCTCTGGAATGAGCTGCCCCCGGAGCTTCGTATAATCCCCGACCTCCGGTCCTTCCGACGCGCCCTAAAAAGTTGGCTTTTCCAGCAAGCCAGCCTGGCCTGAACAAAACAAAACAAATTATTGATTATTGTTAATTTTAATCATTTTTTAAAAATGTTATTGTTAATCTCAATTGGGTTTGTTTTTTGGATACTCTATCTAGTTTTTTTTAAACTTTTGTAATGTGTTTTTTTTAATGTTGTATGCCGCCCTGAGTCCTTGGGAGAAGGGCGGCATATAAATCCAATAAACAAACAAACAAACAAAATCAGTTTAGAGTTTGGGATGAAAGGCTCACTAGGAAGAAATTGGATCTTTAGAAACTACTATGTGGAGAATATAAAGTAGAGGAATGTGATTTACTCTTTTACATGATAATTAAACTGAGTTGCTAATTGACTGCATACGATAATGAAAAGATAATCCAATATAGGTTAAAATATATGAAATATGGATACATATAGAACTTTTAAGATGAATAAAGGGAGGTTCGTATTGCTTGTTATTTTATATAGCAGATCAATGGAATTATAATAAGCATTGAACAGCAAGGATTGTAATTTAAAAATAATTAAATGTAAGCTAAGTAAAAATATGGTAAAATGGAGGGGGAACTTGAAACATACTTATAATAGAAAATTATTGAGATTATAACGACAGAACTAAAAATTGGGGCATGTAATGAGCCGAGGTGGCGCAGTGGTTAGGGTGCAGTACTGCAGGCCACTTTAGCTGACTGTGATCTGCAGTTCAGCAGTTCAAATCTCACCGGCTCAAGGTTGACTCAGCCTTCCATCCTTCCGAGGTGGGTGAAATGAGGACCCAGACTGTGGGAGTGATATGCTGACTCTGTAAACCGCTTAGAGAGGGCTGAAAGCCCTATGAAGCGGTATATAAGTCTAACTGCTATTGCTATTGCTATGATGGATAACTATACAATATTATGAGAATATTGGTTGGTTATTACCTTTAAAGCCCTACATGGCTTAGGGCCAGCGTACCTCCGAGACCGCCTACTGCCACATACCTCCCAGCGGCCAGTAAGATCCCACAGATTCGGCCTCCTTCGGATGCCGTCAGCCAGACAGTGTCAGCTGGCGGGGCCCCGGAGGAGAGCCTTCTATGTGGCTGCTCCAACTTTTGTGGAATCAGCTACCCCCAGAGATCCGGACCATACCCACTCTCATGGCCTTCAGGAAAGCTGTAAAAACTTGGCTGTTCCGGCAGGCCTGGAGGCTGTTGACCTCATTGTTGAGGTCCAGCCCCGATTAGAACGAATGCATGTGATTTTGTGATTTTAAACTGTCTTTTTTCTTTTCTTTTCTTTTCTTTTTCTCTCTTTCTTCTTTTGTAAGCTGCCCAGAGTCCTTCGGGATTGGGCGGCATATAAATTTGAATAATAAGTAAGTAAGTAAGTAAGTAAGTAAGTAAGTAAGTAAGTAAGTAAGTAAGTAAGTAAGTAGATAGATAGATAGATAGATAGATAGATAGATAGATAGATAGATAGAGATAGAGATAGATAGATATATATATATATAGAGAGAGAGATAGAGATAGATAGAGATAGAGATAGATAGAGATAGATAGAGATAGATATAGATAGATAGATATAGATAGATATATATATAGAGAGAGATAGATAGAGATAGATAGAGATAGATAGATAGAGATAGAGATAGATAGATAGATAGAGATAGAGAGATAGATAGAGATAGAGAGAGAGATAGAGAGATAGAGATAGAGAGATAGATAGAGATAGAGAGATAGAGAGATAGAGAGATAGAGAGAGATAGATACGGTAGATAGATAGATAGATAGATAGATAGATAGATAGATAGATAGATAGATAGATAGATAGAGATAGAGATAGAGATAGAGATAGAGAGAGAGAGAGAGAGAGAGAGAGAGAGAGAGAGAGAGAGAGAGGAATTGTAACCAGGTCCACATTTCGGCCAAAAATAAGTTTGGAGGGCGGGGTTTAAAAATAGAATTTGCTATATATGTATACTTTTCTTTTGTTTTAAAAAAAGGAGGATACATGTTAAAATTAAATCCAACAAACAAACAAACCATTTCAGACAAGGGGGCTGTCTTACTCTTTTGTTAAAAATCTCCCGGGATGGAGCCCCAGCAACTTCTGAAGAAGGCGATTGTTCCGCTGGTCCATTGTTCTGAGTTGCTCCAGGGAAGGAAATTTGGGGAGACAAAGGGATGCCCCTTAGCATCACTCACCTTTCCACAGCCTGGGGGTCCCCAAAGAATGAGCGAGGGGACTTCGTGAGCCTCCAGCAAGGACCGCAAGAGAGTCTCCTTCCCCAACGCCCGGTTCTGCCCCACGTAATCCCCCAGGTGGCTCGGCCGCAGCTTATCGGCCAAAGGCTTCCCTTCCAGTTTTTGGGCTAAGCTCTCCCCGCGCAACAGAGGCTCCGGGGCACCCGGGGCTCGCTCGGGAGTCTCCCCCGGCCGCTCTTCCCCCTTCTCGCGGTTTGGAGAGGTAGCAGCACCCCGGGGCGCTCCCGCTGGGGACCCTCCGGGATTCCTTCCCCGGTGAAAAAGGGGGAAGACCAGGGGAGAACCGAGGTCGTTCCCCGGCTCCCCTTCTTGGTTTCTCCGCTCCGGAGATCGGGAGAGCCGGATTTTCTTCGCGGAGGGCTGCTGGGGGTTGGGGGGCGCCGCCGCTGCTCCTGCTGGGGGTTTGGGGGCGCTGTGGCTCCTGCCTCCGACCTCTGCGGTGAACAGGTCTTCCCCTTCGCCCTGCAGCTGCAAGCAGCTGTCCAGATGTGCGTTGATGCGCGCAGAGGGCAGCTCCATTAGGCAAACGGGGCAGCTGACCAGCGGCTCTTCCTGCGCGATGCCCCCTTCCATTTCCCGGCAGGAGGAGGAGGAGGAGGAGGAGAGGGCAGGAGAGTGGGACCCCTAAATCTACCCTAATCGGTGGCTCTTGGGGAAAGGGGCTCCTTGGATCAAGCCCTTCCCGACAAAAGCAAAAAAACCAGGGGCGTCGAGCAGGAAAAGTTTGCCTCTGGGCTCCCCAACAACTGCAAGCAACTACAACTTGCTCAAGAAGGAAGCAAAATCACCACCTCCTTCTCCGGCAGGCTGCTTACAGACCCGCAGGCTTTCGGGAATTGTAGTTCTTCCGCCCGCCTGCAAAAAAATAAATAAAAAAAAATGCCCAGGACTTAAATTTCTACACGCAACACATTCAATTCTGTCTCTCTCTTTTTATTGCTCGAACTTTAGACCGGCAATTGCTGATAGAGAGAAACGTTACACACATGCAAACACACACACACACAGACACACACACACACACACACACACACACACACACACACACACACAGGTGGCGGGATAGCAATTGCTGATAGAAACGTTACACACATACAAACACACACAGAGACACACACACAAAGAGAGAGAGAGAGAGACAGAGGTGGCGGGATAGCAATTGCTGATAGAGAGAAACGTTACACACATGCAAACACACACACAGACACAGACACAGACACAGACACACACACACACACACACACACACACGTGGCGGGATAGCAATTGCTCAAAGAGAGAAACGTTACACACGTACAAACACACACAGAGACACACACACACACACACAGAGAGAGAGACAGAGGTGGCAGGATAGCAATTGCTGATAGAGAGAAACGTTGCAAACACACAAACACAGAGAGAGAGAGAGAGAGAGAGATAAAGGTGGCGGGAAAGCAATTGCTGATAGAAACGTTGCAAACACACAAACACACACACAGACACACACACACACAAAGAGAGAGAGAGAGCGAGATAAAGGTGGTGGGATAGCAATTGCTGATAGAGAGAAACATTACACACACACACACATACACACAAAGAGAGAGAGGACAGAGGTGATAGATAGCAATTGCTGATAGAGAGAAAATTACACACACACAAGCACACACACAGACACACACACAAAGAAGTACAGACAGAGGTGGCGGGGATAGCAATTGCTGATAGAGAGAAACATTACACACACACACACAAGCACACACACACACACACACACAGACACACACACAAAGAGAGAGACAGACAGAGGTGGCGGAATAGGCTGCCAAGGTGGCCTGCTATTAGAGGTGTTCAAACTTTGCGGTTTTAAGGTGTGTGAATTTCACCGCCCAGAATCCACAACTGGCCCTGCTTCAAGTTGTCAAGCGTGAGAAGCACCGAAAGGAAAAAAACCAACAACTTCTATTTCATATATTTCAAGAGTCATGACAGGACAGCAAATTATTTCCCGAGTATATATATGTGTGTGTGTGTGTGTGTGTGTGTGTGTGTGTGTGTGTGTATAGATATATAGATATAGATATAGATATATGTTATATTTATGCTGATAAATAAATAAAGGGAGACTAGTATAGATCTATTTCAAGCTATTTAGCTCTCATCAGCTAGCCACACCCTTGTTGGGAATCGAACCTGTGCTCTATTGCCTCTCAGGCAGATGTGTTAACCTTTGAGCTACAGAGCTCGACTCCTTATCAGCCAGCCAGGGTGAGAGGTATATATTTAAAGTATATATATACACACACTCTCTCTCTCTCTCTCTCTCTCTCTGACTCAGTTCTACAAAGAAGACTGGACAGTTGTAAATGTTAGGTCTACCTAGATCTGGGGATTGTGCATCTGTAACCTTGGATTGGATCATACTTTCTCATTCAAGAGAAGTGGGGTTCTGAGACTATTCCTGGACTGATCGTTCTTGCTATACACAACATACACATTTTGTTTTTTAAAAAAGGGAAGGGGATAAATCCAGAAACAGAATACATTCATGCTACATCCATATAGGAAAGGCTTTTACGGAGAGAAATATTTTCAATAAATATCTAAAAGGTGTGACAGAAACAAATTTCACTGGGGAGAGTATTCTGGGGTTCCATTGGACAACTTGAGGAGCCGAGGTGGCGCAGTGGTTAGGGTGCAGTACTGCAGGCCACTTCAGCTGACTGTTATCTGCAGTTCGGCGGTTCTAATCTCACCGGCTCAAGGTTGACTCAGCTTTCCATCCTTCCGAGGTGGGTGAAATGAGGACCCAGACTGTGGGGGAGATATGATGACTCTGTAAACCGCTTAGAGAGGGCTGAAAGCCCTATGAAGCGGTATATCAGTCTAACTGCTATTGCTATTGCTAACTCTCCCAATGATTTCTATAATCAACCAGTACTGTAAAGATTGATCTGTCAGATAGTGTAATCTCAAGATTGCTTCGAACCTTATATTTCATAAGTAAACCCCTGAACCTGATTTGTTAGGTAATTGATATCCAGTTTTATTGGTTCATTGGAGATGTATTATATAAGTGGTTAGGTGCCCCATTTGGTACCCTGGATATTATATCATACAGCAACTTTTTTTTTGAAACCCTCTAATGTTCAATATTTTCCACTTCTATTTGTTTTCCTTTTTACAGACAATAAACAGGAGAAATTGAGGGAGATACTTCTACACTGATTTGTGAAACTACAATGAATAAGCATAAATTGAATACCGTCCAGAGTTCTATCAATTTAACCAGCTACACAACATGAACACGCAATATTACAACAGTGGAGAGAATGGAGTGACGTTTTTTCATAATTTGGAATTGGTGAAAAGTATTACAAAAGAGAAAGAGGTATGTGTATGTCTCTGGGTGTATTGTTGTTAATTATCTAATGCAGTGTTTCTCAAACTTGGCCACTTGAAGTCCTGTGGACTTCAACTCCCAGAATTCCCCAAATCGAAAAAAATTGAATCCCACCACTGGCCAGGATCTCTCTCTGCTTGACAAGCTTACTTCACTGGCTGCCCATTGGGAAAAGTTGTAAATCCAGATCCAGACAGCGGCCAATTCTATAAGTGCTCTTTCCTCAAGAAGTGACCCAGGGCAGTCGAGGGTATTCTTTTCAGCTATCCCAACTGCTAACCAGCTCTGTTGCAATACTTATCTACTCCTTACATAACCCTGTTGGCTCTGAGCTAATGTCTTTGGAAGGCGCTGCAGGAGGATCGAGTGCTTGGTTTAATATTTCTCACAGGGTCTAAGTTGGATCTTTGAGAAGCTGTTTATTGATCCCTTAGGGTACGTCCTGATGAGGCTTTTGTGAAACCTCTCCACCCAGGGCATTTTATGAAGAGTCCAGACATTTTTTTTTATCATCTTCCACTTGTAACCTTTAGAGTCTTTCCTGCCTCTTTCCCCATCTGTGACCTTTTTTGCAGAACAATAGATTGCAAAAATCCAGGGAAGCTGCATTAAGGCATTTGATTGTTAGAGGAGGTGTTGTGTATCATGAAGACTGTTTTATGACATTGTGGTTATATGTGGTTGTAAACTGCCAGGAGCCTGGTATAGAAATCCTGTTAGTTAATTAGTTAGTTAGTTAGTTAGTAAGTAAGTAAGTAAGTCAATAAGTCAATAAGTCAATAAGTCAATAAGTCAATAAGTAAACAAGTAAACAAGTAAACAAGTAAACAAGTAAACAAGTAAACAAGTAATCTCGGATTCCATACAACTGGCATCTACATGATAAAATAAAATATATAACCCCATTAAATTATAAGATTGAAAAGATTGCTCTACAGACAAATGTTCATGGAGAGCACCCAGTTGTTCCCAGTTATGGAAGCGTTCTCATTTTGAGACGCAACATGATGTATACCCGTCTGCTTTTATATGCTCTTATTCCTGTTCATAGGGTGAAGAGGATGAAAGATTTAACAGAGACATTGAAAATGTAACTTTGCGGTCCGGTTCTTTTTTAATGCTTTATGGCTTTCATAGTTTTGCTGTTTTACTGATGCTATTTTAATAGTTGATGGGGAGCCACCCAGAGTTCAAGATAAGGTGGTCGGCTATGTAAATGTTTTACATAAATAAATAAATTCCATGATTGTAGTGCTTTACCTGTTTATAAACACAAAGACTGCTATTAAAAAGCTCTCTAAGAGGATCTTATTACAGGAAGTGAAATTGTGGAGTTTTCTCACTGAGCTGGAAAACAACAAATTATATGTTGAATGATAGACATGTTTCTGGTATTTATTCGTTTCTGAGCCTAAAATAGATGGTCATTGTGACCTCCTATAAAGAGGTCACAGTTTTAGGCAGGTATTTCATGGAACAGGGTCAACCACAGGATCCTCAGAAATAGTTAAGGCTGTCTCATTACAAATTTCAAGCGAAGTAATTCATGTTATTATCTACAAGGCTTGTTATTTCAAGACTACCAAGCCCCAGACCTATGATTATGACTGTGTGCTTGGCTGTTAATCTAAATGGCTTAGAACAGGAGTGTCAAACTCAATTTCATTGAAGGCCGCATCAGGGCTGTGGTTGACCTCAGAGTGGGTGGGGGGAGGGACTGGGTGGGCGTGGCCAGCTGGATGGGCATGGCCAGCTTGACGCTGCTCCCCAAAGTGCTGGCATGTTTCCTTTTCACACTGTGTAGACTGAGCTGAAGCTACATTGGCCGGATATTTCCTTTTCTCATTGGGTAGATCAGGACGGCTCCGCGGGCCGGATCCAACCATATCACAGGCTGGATCCAGCCCGCCAGCCTTGAGTTTGGGGGCATGGTAGTCTTGAAATAACAAGCCTTGTAGATAATAACATGAATTACTTCGCTTGAAATTTATAATAAGACAGCCTTAACTATTTCTGCGGATCTTGTGGTTGACCCTGTTCAATGAAATACCTCCCTAAAACTGTGAGTTTGACACCCCTGGCTTAGAACCAATACTCTATTGGAAGTTTGAGCATCAGTGGAAGGACTGGAGGCATCCCATTATATTTTATTCTGTTCCGCTTGATTAAAGTTGTTTTTGTTTGTCAATAAACACTGATTGTATGAAGTTTAAATGAATAAGAAATTGCAAGGTGAATGTCTTTGGAACTTTCATAGGCAGTAGCTTATAGTATAACCACTTGTAAGGTACTGAGAAAATCATCATCTTTCTGTGATAACCTATAAGCTGTGTATGGAAAAATCTTCAATTCAACAGGTAATGTAAATTATCTTCGATATCAAGGTTACTAAATTAAAACACAGTTGTAGTAGGTTGAATGAGAACTACTGCCAAATTTAATTTGCGAATTTAGCCAATAATGTAAGAGAAGAAATATTACCAGATATTTATTAAATCCTAACGCTTATTCCATGGCTAATTATAAGTTTGATGCCTGTCCTTGTACTCCTTCTTCTGGAATCTCTTTGCATCTGTTTTTCTTTTCCTTCTGTTGTGGGCTTCAGCAGCTGCTTTGTGCTTATCACTCAGGGTAGAGAAATATGGAAATATCCTTGAAGAAGATATGTGATAGCCATTGGGAAAACATGATCTTAATCCTGAGATACAGGAAAGGGTGAGGAAGACACTCAAGATAGCTCCAGCTTAACTATCTTTAGTTTAAGAGAGAGGGAAAGAAATGCTATCGGGCTTTCAAGATTCCGTTATTATAGCCTACATCAATAAAGCAGAGTTCTAGTATTTCTGGTGGTATTCCTGACATGATCTACCTTGAAGGGCTGAAACAAGGACATCACCCAGGTGGTTTGATTGGTCAGTGGATAACAGGTATAAATACATTGAAGGCATGCAAGTCTGCTGGCTAGAGTCATAAAGGACTCTCCAGATCAGTTGTAGGATTTTTACTACCAGTTTTGTGGGTTTGGCATGGCTTGGTGGGCATGGCAGACAGGGCCGGATTTTCCTATAGGCTAACTAGGCTTCAGTCTAGGTCCTCAAGATCAAGAGGGGCCTACATTCAAATTGTTAGCAAAATTAAAAGTACACTATTCTAAAAACAGTGAACACTAAAACACTGAACCGAAAATAAGGAGAAATTCTACGCATAGGACTAATAAACAAACATAAAAATGTATTGGTTAAGATCTTTCCAGCGCCGCGGCAGTTGGGGAGCCCGCCCACGTTCCCGGCACCGGCGGTCGGGCGAGAGGCGCGGCCGCTCCCAGTAGCCGCCCCGTCGACGCGGAGCCCACCAGCGGCCAGGCAGGTGAGGGCGAGGGGGCCGAGCCGGGCAGCTGAGCGCAGCAGGGGAGGCGGCTGGCCTCGCTGCCTTTGCCGCAGAGCAGAGCCGCCCTCCGTCGGGAGGCCAGCTATATATATTGATATATATTGATATATATCACAGTAATGATGTATTTTATTGTCTCTCATGCAATTTGCAAACTTAAAAATGGGAGGTGAAAGGGCCTCGTAAGTGGAATAGCCTAGGGCCTCTTTTCATCTAAATCCGGCCCTGATGGCAGGGGAAGGATACTGTAAAAGGATCCAGATGTAATTGGTCTCTTTTCTTTTTTCTGTTCACCCTCCGTTTCTGCAACCAGGGGAATGACTTGATACCTGACGTCTCTCAGCATGGAGAAGCTTCATTTAACAACTTTTCCTTTGCAGCCAAAGAGCTCTGCTTATATGCATAGGCCTATCTTGTTGCCTTCCTTGGTGTTAAGTCTATCACCAGTGATCACGTTACTTGAAACCTAACCAAAGGAAGCTTAAGAAAATCAAAATGTTGCGCAAGATGTCGAGGTGGCGCAGTGGTTAGAGTGCAGCACTGCAGGCTACTTCAGCTGACTGCAGTTCTGCAGTTCGGCTGTTCAAATCTCACCGGCTCAAGGTTGACTCAGCCTTCCATCCTTCCGAGGTGGGTAAAATGAGGACCCGGATTGTTGTTGGGGGCGATATGCTGACTCTGTAAACCGCTTAGAGAGGGCTGAAAGCCCTATAAAGCGGTATATAAGTCTAACTGCTATTGCTATTAATAATACCATAGCTAATATCCACCTATTGTTAGTACAATATGCTTTATTTCAGTCAACATAGTAGGTGCTTTTTCCATAAAATTATTGTGCAGGTCGTCCTCAACTTATGAGGGACTGGAATTTCCATTGCTAAGCAATGTCGTAAAGTTAATCGCGTCATATGGCAACGGCAATCCCTGCCATCCCAGTCGCCATCATTAACCAAATCCTGCGGAGGGTTGTTGGAGGAAACAATTTCCTGTTAGCTTTCTACAACCAAGTCAGTGGGGAAGCCAGCAGGAAGTTGAAAGTCCCTGTTCACTACAAGCTGGTTGGCGGGCAGGCAGGCTGATGCTGGGTGGGAGAGGGTACAGGGGGAGGCTCAGGAAATTTGCATGGGAGATGTGTGAGGGTGCAGTGGGTGTGTGGCAAGGCTTGGAGAGGGTGCACAGAGCTGCAGCAACCTGCAACTTTCCCAGCTGGCTTCTACATTGACATTCTGTGTAACATGGCAAGGAAGGCCACAAATAGCAATCATGTGATTGCGGGCTGTTGCAATTGATCCTAAGTGCAAGCCAGTGACCAAGCACACAGATTGCAATCATGTGACTGCGGGAGTGCCAAGATAGACAGAACTTTAAGGACCTCTCGTAACCACCATTCATTCAGGGTTGTCATAACTTTGATCAGTTTCTGAAAGAATGGTCGTAAGATGAGGGCTATCTGTAAAGAATACTTAGTCTGAACAAACTAGCATGTTAGATGCAGCAACATAAAGTAGCTTGATTCCTATAAATTGGCTTGCTTTGGAGCAATTGCTATGGTTTACCCACAGGGGTCTCCAGCAGAGGTGGTATTCAGCAGGTTCTGACCAGTTCTGGAGATCCAGTAGCGGAAATTTTGAGTAATTCAGAGAACCGGTAAATACCACCTCTGACTGGCCCCGTCCCCATCTATTCTCTACCTCCTGAGTCCCAGCTGATGGGGAGGGAATAGGATTTTGCAGTAACCTTCCCCTGCCACGCCCACCAAACCATGCCATGCCCACCTAGCCACGCCCACAGAACTGGTAGTAAAAAAAATTGAATCCTACCACTGGTCTCCAGCCCCCAGTCTGCAGCCCGGTGCACATTTGGAATCGAGCTGTAGAAATGGTGGGTGAGCGTGTGTGTGTGTGTGTGTGTGTGTGTGTGTGTGTAGCTGCATTTGTGAAAGCGTGCAAAACCATCTCTTCTTCTTCTTCTTCTTCTTCTTCTTCTTCTTCTTCTTCTTCTTCTTCTTCTTCTCCTCCTCCTCCTCCTCCTCCTCCTCCTCCTCCTCCTCCTCCTTCTCCTCCTCCTCCTCCTCCTCCTCCTCCTTCTTCACCACTAAGCCAGAAAGGTTGGAGACCACAACAATTTTAGGAGATTTTCTGGATTTAGGCATTTTGGATTTTCCTGACCAATGTGTTTCTATACTGAGTGGCCGCACTGTGTCAACATTTCAGGGGGTGGGGGGGATCTATCTCAGTCTTTTGGAAGATACTGAAGTCCATACTTAGGACTGTCTGCCTGATAAATTACCCCTAGGCAAGATTGGCTGACCATAGAGGTCAAGCAGGATTGTTCCTTTGGAGGGCCACTTTCTGGGAATTCCAGAATGGTTGCCTAGATAGCTAAGCCAAAAAAAAAAATCGCCAAAGATTGCATGGATGCAGATTTCATGTGCTGAAGCCTATTCGACAGGGTCTTTTTAATCACTGAACAATAGGTCTGCATATTTACTCATAAATAAGTTCAGTATGTTACTTGTGCAGCCGAGGTGGTGCAGTGGTTAAATGCAGCACTGCAGGCCACTTCAGCTGACTGTTATCTGCAGTTCAGCGATTCTAATCTCACCGGCTCAAGGTTGACTCAGCCTTCCGTCCTTCCGAGGTGGGTGAAATGAGGACCCGGATTGTTGTTGGGGGGCGATACGCTGACTCTGTAAACCGCTTAGAGAGGGCTGAAAGCCCTATGAAGCGGTATATAAGTCTAACTGCTATTGCTACTGCTACTGCTATAGATATAAATTTGAGCTATTGAATTTTTCTGGAAAAAAAAATCTGCAGTTAAACAATCAATAAAGTGTAGGCTATAGATGAAGGTTCTTTAGTCAATGGAATTCTTTAGCAACATGTTTTAAAGAGATTTTTAAAAATGTAGATGTATTTCCCCTATGTTTAACAATTGGTGTATTGCACTTTTAATTAATAAGTGTGATGCAAGCCTAATTTTAAACAATATTACTGTAGTTGGCTGATATTAAAAAAAACTTAGAACTGAAACAGCACTCTTTGAATTTGTAATATTGGTGTTGTATGTTTCATATTATAAGCCATCCTGGAAGAGTTTGAAAAATAGCTAAGACACGCATGATTTAAAACGAGTGAAACGCTTCACAAAACATTGAGTCAAACATTGCATGGAAGTCTGTATTTTCAAGGTAGTTCTCAACTTAAGACCAGTTGCTTAGCAACTGTTCAAAGCTATGATGAATGTGAAAAAGAGGACTTATGACCCGGACTCAAAATTCCAATGGTGGGACCCCCGCTGAGGTCAGATGACCAAACTTCGGGCATTCAACAATACAGCCACATTTATGGTTGTTTGTGGTGTCCCCCAGTCAAGTGATTGTGTTTTGCAACAGTTTTGCTGAAAAACCATCTCTTACTTCTGGTTTTTGTTGCAAAATTGCACCCATAGCAAACCATCAGCTCGCTTAACGACCATGGCATTCACTTTACAACTGCTACTGCATTTGCTTAACGACTACCTCAAACATTGTAAAATTGGATCGGTCATGTGACTGACTACAGCCATCAGGGAAGGCTCCATTATGGTTGAATTGAATTGAATTTTATTATTTGTATGCCGCCCTTCTCCGGGAGGGACTCAGGGCGGCGAACAACTCAAAAGGGGGAAAGGGGAACATAGAACACAATACAAGTAGTTAAAATAGTCAAGAATCACACAACCACACAGGTCGAGAGGGGAGGGGAACTCATCAATAGCAGTAGACTTAGCAATAGCAGTAGACTTATATACCGCTTCATAGGCCTTTCAGGCCTCTCTAAGCGGTTTACAGAGAGTCAGCATATTGCCCCCAACAATCTGGGTCCTCATTTTACCCACCTCGGAAGGATGGAAGGCTGAGTCAACCCTGAGCCGGTGAGATTTGAACCGCTGACCTGCTGATCTAGCAGTAGCCTGCAGTGCTGCATTTAACCACTGCGCCACCTTGGCTCTTTAAACCCCAGGCCTGTCGGCAAAGCCAGGTTTTGACAGCTTTTCGGAAGGCCTGGAGAGAGGTGAGGGTCCGAATCTCTGCGGGGAGTTCGTTGTATGTCGAGATCTACCTTCTGTATTGTTTCTCATGCATATAACTTGGCTTCAGCCTAACACTAATCTGGAGAAATTTACATTTGATTGCATGTCAACACAGTATGGTTAATTGGCTTCCTGGTTGATGAAATTACTTTACTTTAATAAAATTTGTATGCCGCCCACTCCCATTGGGACTCTGGGCGGCTCACAGCAAAATAAAAGCATTTAAGAATTTAAAAAGATACAGTATTTAAAATTAATACATCATCCATTCAGTCTAAGTAGGGCTGGATATAATCAATAGCCCCAGGCCTGCCGGAACAGCCAGGTCTTGGTGGCTTTACGGAAGGCTGGGAGAGTGGGAAGGGTCCGGATCTCTGCGGGTAGCTCGTTCCATAAGGCCGGTGCAGCTAGAGAAGGCCCTCCCTCGGGGGGCCGCCAGCCGGCATTGTCCGGTCGACGGTACCCGGAGGAGGCCCAACCTGTGCGATCTTATTGGTCGTTGGGAGGTGAATGGCAGGAGGCGGTCTCTCAGGTAGCCAGGTCCAATACCATGTAGGGCTAACTTAAAACAATATGAAAGGTAGCAACACAGTATGGTTAATTGGCTTCCTTGTTCATGAAATTAAGTTAAAACAATATGAAAGGTAGCATGGATGCATTTTTACTTAGCTAATGACAATTTGCTAGAAAGAGGATTCATACACAGGCCTCTGCATCTGTGCTTGTCTGTCAAAAGAAAGTTATGTTCCTTGCATTTCTTGAGGTTTGGCATCCGTTTCCTGTTACATATCATGCTTGCCATGTGTTAGCCACTTGTTTGCTGAGTAAAAATAAGATACAGGAATTTGTTAATTAGTCCCCTCAGAACGGGATGTTTCTCTCTAATTACGTGAGCACTTAATTGTGTTTTGTCTTCTGCTCACACCAGAAAACTCTCTCTCTCTCTCTCGCTCTCTCATTTAACTTCAGCTAAAGTTTAACTTAGTTTCATAACATTGCATTCTAATTTTGTGTTCTACAAGTACAGCTTTTCTAACTGTAGCATAGGAATTAAATTAGGTTATTTCAACTTTTAGAAATGTTTTTTCCCCCCTGAAACTGTGTGAAGCACATAGGAATTAAATTAGGTTATTTCAACTTTTAGAAATGTTTTTTCCCCCGAAACTGGCATCCTAAAAATATCAGTTGAGCTGGATAAATGTATGTTGATGAGAAACTAGGTGAGTTTTTCATGTAGTTTTTACCAGTGAAACTGTTGCTGTTGAAATTAAGTCATGTGGAAAGTGAGTGATTTGTAGCTTCTTCAGATCTATCAAGCGCTAGATAACTTGTGATCTGTTGGGTCATTGTTTCCGAGATATTTCCTCACATAAGCAGAAAAATAGAATGACCACAGAAGGGGAAAAAATCAGTTGGAGCAGGACCTTAGCCTGCCCTTCCTTCCTTCCTTCTTCCTTCCTTCCTTCCTTCCTTCCTTCCTTCCTTCCTTCCTTCCTTCCTTCCTTCCTCCCTTCCTTCCTTCCCTCTCTCCCTCCCTCCTTTCCCTTTCCTTTAAGCAAGAAAGTGGCTCCATCCCTCCCTTCTTTCTTTCTTCTAGAGCCGAGATGGCGCAGTGGTTAAATGCAGCACTGCAGGCTACTTCAGCTGACTGCAGTTCAGCAGTTCGGCTGTTCAAATCTCACCAGCTCAGGGTTGACTCAGCCTTCCATCCTTCCGAGGTGGGTGAAATGAGGACCCGGATTGTTGTTGGGGGCGATATGCTGACTCTGTAAACTGCTTAGAGAGGGCTGAAAGCCCTATGAAGCGGTATATAAGTCTAATTGCTATTGCTATTGCTATTGCTATTCCCTCCTTCCCTCCCTTTTTCTGAAAAAAAAAGGAACTGAGCATGCTGTCATCTGATGATCTCTCTCCCACCCACCCACCGTCCATCACTCCAGTGTACGGAAAAACAGTGAATTTAGTTGGTCAAATGTGGATAAGTTCAAGGCAACATCAAATATTATAGCTGGATTAGATAGGAGGCCAGAGCGCAGGGTATATTTAGAAGCTTTATTCGTCTATAGAACACTCGTGAAAAATAAAGTATAGGAAATCAGAAACTACTAACAGCCAAAATTTCATTCGGCACATCTCCCATTCCCTTTCTGAATACAGCCATCAAGCATTTAACATTTATTACTGGATGTCTTCCTGCCAGGAACCTGAGGAGTTCAAAACATTAAGATTACAGTGACCTCCAGTGGTGGAGAAAATACATAAAAAGAAAATCATCTACCATTCCTCAAAGCTCTCCCCTGAATAATAAAAAAAACCCCTTTTGGTCCTTGTTCATTGGAAAGCATCACAGTTACAACGATAAGTAAATAAATCCCCCATGGTAGGTTTGGGAACCATAAAGGTATAAGCTGAATACACTTTCTCAGAATGTACATCAACTATTTTGTTAAGTGCACTGTGCTTCCAGCACAACATTAAAGATAAAGGTTCCCCTCGCTTGCACATATGCATTAGTCGTTCCTGACTCTAGGGGGTGGTGCTCATTTCCATTACAAAGCCAAAGAGCCAGTGCTGTCCAAAGACATTTCCGTGGTCATGTGGCCGGCATGACTAAACGCCGAAGGCTCATGGAACGCTGTTCCCTTCCCACCAAAGGTGGTTCCTATTTTTCTACTTGCATTTTTACATGCTTTCGAACTGCTAGGTTGGCAGAAGCCGTGACAAGTAATGGGAAATCACTCCGTTACGCGGCACTAGGGATTCGAACCAATGCCGAACTGCCAACCTTTCTGATCGACAAGCTCAGAGTCTTAGTCTCTGAGCCCACCTTCAGTTTCCCAGCATTATACCAGGGCAGTATGGAAAGCGTAAATGATAGCTCCCATTCAGTAAAGACAATTGTTCCATAAGGCTGAGCTCCCTGTGTCTGCCTTCCCTTAGGCCAGTGGTTCCCAAAGTTGGCAACTTTAAGACTTGTGGACTTCAACTCCCAGAATTCTCCAGCCAGCTGTGCTGGCTGGAGAATTCTGGGAGTTGAAGTCCACAAGTCTTAAAGTTGCCAACTTTGGGAACCACTGCCTTAGGCTATTTTTTTTCAGCAACTTTAGGGAATTGATTGCTCTTCCCTTCTTCTACAAGATCTTATTCAACTTCCCAGCTTCCTAGCTTACAGTACGTCCTTTGGATTTCCTGCTGTTCCCTGCAAGGAATGTAGGGAAATTCCATTTCAAGAGGTTCTGGAAAAGTTAAAGGAGAGCGGTTGATCCAAGCAAGAGGAGAAAAGACAATTTGTACCAAAGAAGAAAATTAAAAGCAGAGAAATGAACAAGGAGAAGAAGTTTCCTCTTTCGGATGGATTTTAAAATAGGTCAGGCCAGTCTCTATTTTAGCCTTCTCTTTTGACATTTGCTTTTTCTTTTCAGTGAGTGACTGAAAGCTACCGTAAGCAACAGCAAAACTCCACTTAGCAACCTCAATGGTGGTTTCAAAATAGAGTGCTTTATTTTATGGACAGAGAACCGAGCAGGATACATTTGTTGGCTTGATTGAGTCTGCAAGCTAGAGTCTTACTGAGAAAACAAGATCTAGATCTTTACAATAGCAATAGCAGTTAGACTTATATACCGCTTCATAGGGCTTTCAGCCCTCTCTAAGCGGGGTACAGAGTCAGCATATTGCCCCCAACAATCTGGGTCCTCATTTTACCCACCTCGGAAGGATGGAAGGCTGAGTCAACCCTGAGCCAGTGAGATTTGAACTGCCGAACTGCAGCTAACAGTCAGCTGAAGTAGCCTGCAGTGCTGCACTCTAACCACTGCGCCAGTCTTAACCCAGTCCATTATCTTTAACCAAGACATGACCAGCTGCAGAACCATTCAGTCAAATGTCGTGCACTAGAATACTTGTTTCTTCCAGCCTGCTCCGAACAGTTTGTATAATCTTCTTCAAAGTTATCTTCAAAGTTGGAAAATTGCCCCGTCCATGAATTGGCACCACTTCTGACAGGATCTCATGCAAGCGACTGACCAGCCTCATCAAAAGTCACTTATTTATTCCTTCTCTCTTTGCTTTTCCTTTCCATTTTTCTTCTAAGTCTTTGAGGTGACTATATTTATAATTCTTCATTGGCACCCGTTCTGGGAAAGGAGCTTACCTGTAAAGATAATGCCTCTGCCTTGGGTTGGGTGACTTAAAGAAGCATGAATTGCTTCCCCTAATCCCTAATTTCCACAAATCCCCTAATCCCAATTGCTTTCTTGATTAACAAGCAGCAAAGGTTTCTCCGAAGTAAATTGGTTGATGGTAGAACCAGAGGTGGGTTGTTCCCAGTTCGGCCTGGTGGTGGAATTGTGGCCTGGGTCACAGAACCGGCAGTGACCCGGGCTCGCCATGCCCGCGAACCAGTTCCTCAATCTTTTATGCTGTTGATGGCATAATTCTGTGCATGCGCAGAACAATATTAAGTCAACTGCGCATGTGCCAGCAATGCATGGCCTGCGTGCGCAGACAGCGAATCAATACCAACCAGTACAGGAACCCACCCCTGGATGGGACACCTAGTTGGCTTATTCTAGGAGTTGTAGGCAGGGCACTACTGAATAGTGGGAGGAAGGTTTGAAGATTTCTCATGGAACCTGCACCCCATTACAGCCCTCTATCCAAATAGGGCAAACCCCACTTAGATTCTGGGCCCAGCCCGTGTTCAATATGCGCCTACAATGTACTCTGATCAGGAGACAAGACAAATCAGTACTAGAACTAAGTGCGGTAGCAAATTGTAGTGAATATGCCAATCAAAACCATATTTTTCAATTTTTGTGACTATCTGCATGCTGAAGATTGTGATTATTCTTGGGGTGCATCTTTTAGGATTTAGGAAGAAATGGGGGACAATAGTTCAGCCAGATTTAAGGGACAAGAAATTTTGATCAGTTCATGTGAACAACAATTTGGTCTGGTCTCAATTCTCCGACTAATTTAATCTAGAATTTTTATTTGACACTGCCATGCCTATTTATTTATTATTATATTTTTTATCTCACCTTGGTCAGCTTAAGGCAACAGACATAACTAATGTTCCTGCTTCCTATTTCTCCCACAGCCTTAAATGAGAGAAAGTGAATGGTGTAAAATCATTCAGCTCTTCAGCTTTCATGCTTAAAGGGAGTAGAATTCATGTCTTCTGATGTCTAATCCAGCACCTTGACCACTACACCAAACTAGCTTTTAATGCCTTGCATAATAACAATGTGGATGGTGCACATGTTTGTCAGTAATCCTGGGATGATTTCTGAGTATTCTAATATTATATCAGTTGTCTTTTTCTTTATATATATTGCTAATTGCTACAAGGGCTTCCAATGATGGATTATACAGCAGTTCACTGCATTTAGACTTAAAGTGCATTTAAACCAGTGGCTCGCAACGTGGAGCCCAGGCACCACAGGGGGGCAATTTGATTTTTAATGGGGGCGATTTGAACCTTGTTTATACCAACTTAATGGCTTTTTAGGCTTCCTACAGGAGCCGAGGTGGCGCAGTGGTTAGGGTGCAGTACTGCAGGCCACTTCAGCTGACTGCTATCTGCAGTTCAGCGGTTCAAATCTCACCGGCTCAAGGTTGACTCAGCCTTCCATCCTTCCAAGGTGGGTGAAATGAGGACCCAGACTGTGGGGGCGATATGCTGACTCTGTAAACCGCTTAGAGAGGGCCGAAAGCCCTATGAAGCGGTATATAAGTCTAACTGCTATTGCTATTCCTTTGGGTGAGTAGAGTTCACTTTTTGTGTAAAGTAAGAATTATATGTCACCGAGGGGGGGGGGGTGTGCATCAGGATTTTAAAGATGCTTAGGTGGGAAGTGGCCCAAAAATGGTTGGGAACCACTGATGTAGACTTAAAGTTGCCAAGTTCTCGAATTTGATTTTGAGACAATCTATATTTTCCCAACCTTATATGTTAGAAAATATTCATGTAAATGTTTAGGAATATGCTTTTATATTTGCATCAAACAGAAACGTTTCATAATCGAATAATAAAAATTAACACATGGATCTCCCACTTTCTTTGGCTAAATACGAAATACCGGTTAAATTTCTCATTAAGTCCCCTTTAAGGAATTCCAAGAGATCGTACCGTTATACAGATTAAGAAAAGCAGCTTTGATGTTCCAATTAAATACTTTGGGGAGGCATCTAGAAATAGCTCGTATGTTTTTCAGAACTGCAAAGCAGAGAAAACGTGACTTCATAGGTGCCAAGTGAAAAAGGTGGTAGGTCCAGCTTTGGATGGGCTAAGCATGTGTTTTTTCCTTGTAAGGGTTGGTGCAATTGTAACCCAGACATCAGGTTTCATAGCCATGTGAGAGATAATGGATCTTTGACAAGAAGTTGACAACATTTGTACATCATGGAAACTTAAAAAACCTGTAGAGCAACAGGTGTTGTTGAAATGAAAGCTCTAGCCACTGACTCAGAAAGTGGAGATGTATATTTTAGTTGATTTCTACACGATGGCATTCAGATGAAAGTAACTTTTGGATGCTAATCCACTCTGTGATTTTTGACAGTGTTGTTTTCTTTCAAATATAGAAACATACTAAGTTAAACTATGTTAAAAAGAATGTGTGGATAATTATTTTACATAATCTTATTGTTCAAAAACTATCTCCAAATATATGATTTGGGGAAAATTTTATGCAAGTCTAGTTTACTGAATGTTAGCTACTGAATTTACTGCTTTTTAAAAAAAAATCATATTTCTATAGGCTAAGTATAGATTTAGAGCTAAGTATAGTATTTTGGGGCAGTTATTTTTCCTATTTTTTTTTTTCCTATTTTGGATTATGGGGGATCTTCATTATATAGTTATATAGTAAAAAGTCTGTTCCACTGAAGATGTAAATGACAATAGTTAGAATTTTATTGGATGTTTGTATTAAGGAAGATGAAGTAGAACTCATATTAATCTTGTAGCTCTTGAATGGGAAACTGTTGACATAAATGGCTCATTATTTTAATTCAATTTGTTTGTTTCAATAAGGCATGTCAGCCTACAATAGTAAAATTGGTTATTATTTAAAAAAAATCTTGATATTTAGATGCTTATTGAACAATTCAATATTTCCAGCAGAAAATCCCGATCAATGATTTTTAAACTAGACTATTGGAAATGCAAATCTTAACATGTGAATTTTCATATTTTGAATACATTTGATCTTTTTTAGGGAAATTTACTGAAATCTGATCTTTTTCATTGTTCATTATTTCAAAATGTGACATGAGTGAATTCTCCCCATGGCAGCAAAGAGAGAGGAAGCAGGACTAAAAAGAGTTTACTAAAATTGATCAATGACTTTGGATTCAGTCTTAGGAAAAAAACCCAAAGACAATACAGGTAGTCCTCAACTTACAACTACAATGGAACCCAAAATTTCTGTTGTTAGGTGAGACATCTGTTAAGTGAGTTTTGCCCCATTTCACAACTTTTCTGAATCACTGCAGTTCTTAAGTTAGTTATACAGTTGTTAAGTGAATCTGTCTTCCGAGGACAGAGCCGAGGTGAAGCAGTGGTTAAATGCAGCACTGCAGGCTACTTCAGCTAACTGCAGTTCTACAGTTCGGCTGTTCAAATCTCACCAGCTCAAGGTTGACTCAGCCTTCCATCCTTCCGAGGTGGGTGAAATGAGGACCCAGACTGTTGTTGGGGGCAATATGCTGACTCTGTAAACCGCTTAGAGAGGGCTGAAAGCCCTATGAAGCGGTATATAAGTCTAACTGCTATTGCTATTGCTATTCCACATTGATTTTGTTTGTCAGAAGGTCGCAAAAGGTGATCACATGATGCAGGGACCCTACAGCCGTCATAAATGTGAGTCAGTTGCCATGCATCTAAATTGTGATCACCTGCCTATGGAAATGCTGCAGTGGTTATAAGTGTGAAAAATGGTCATAAGTCACTCTTTCCAGTGCCGTTGTAACTTCAAGCGATCACTAAAGGAACTGTTGTAAGTTGAGGACTACTTTTATTGTGACAGATTCGGGGAATGGGTGGGGAGAGCATCCTTACTAGAGGTGGGTTCCTACCGGTTCACACCGGTTCGATAGAACCGGTTCATCAAATCTACTGAACCGGTTAGAAGAAGTTCCACCAGTGGACCCGGAAAGCAGGCCACACCTACAGAAGAGGTTCCAAAAAATTTTGGAACCCACCACTGGTCCTTACAAATCTTTAAGTACAGCAAAGCAGGTGGAAATTTTCATTTATAAATCTTGAAGAAGGGTCCAATACCAACTAAGATGAACAGCTGGACAAGATATTATTGGAGTATAAAAAACAAACAAAAACGAGGCACTATGGTTGGGACATAATTTAAAATGTTAACTGAAAGAAATACCATAAGGGGCATGGAAAAAAAAAACTATGCACAACTGGTGCTCTGCAATATCTTACAAAGGACACATTAAAAAAAAAAAAACCAGACAGAATGCAAATTTGAAATCCACGTCACACCCTCGGTTCTCCTCTTATTGGCTGCGCAATCTGAAACAGAAGCGTGTTTAAAAACAGATCTCGTACAGAACTTTAGTAAGTGTGTAATCTTATCCGTTGGAATATGTAGCTATCAAGTCCCACCGTGACATAAATATAACCTGTCCCGTCTCAGAGGTCAGTGAATCAAAATAACTCCTCCACAGAGCATCCTCGTGCTGTAATTTCACGTGCAACTATTCTTGTGGGCTGTCAGGGGCTGTCAGAGTTCCTCCATTCCCAGTTTAATGGGGACGCATAAAGGTGCAATCTCAGCACTTTTTATTTTTTTTGAAGGAGAAAATGGGTTTTGGAAAGCTGAATTACAGACAATCTTTATGTGGTATAGACCTTATTTATTTTTGTTCTTAGACTAGAGAGGAGAGTAGCTGGCATTTTTTTAAAAAGCAAAGCTTGTCCATGGTATTTGATTGATTTGATTTGATTATATTTATATGCCGCCCTTTTCCCCCGAAGGGGACTCAGGGTGGCTCACAATTCAAATCAGGGAAGGGGGTACAGACAGAAAATGAAAGACGAAACATAACAATACATAATTTAAAAACACACAACAGTCATACCATTCGAGATGGGGGCAACAGCTCTTTAGCCCCAGGCCTGTCGGAACAGCCAGGTTTTAAGGGCTTTGCAGAAGGCCTGGAGGGTGGTGAGGGTTCGAATCTCCATGGGGAGCTCGTTCCAGAGGGTCGGAGCAGCCATTCTGGCATGAAAGTAGTGGGGGATATTTTGGGGCGGAGGGGGAGAAACAGAAGAAGACCTCCCAATCCATGGTACATTGGCAATCTGCCAAGAGACAATTGGCCCAGCAAAACTGATACGGGATCATCCTCTCTCATTCTTGGACGTGATCCTGTTCATCCCTGCTATTTTGATTAAATAGATTAAATACCTTCTAAGGGCCTGATGGCAAACCTATGGCACAGATGCCAGCTGTTCTTCTAATTTATGGTGCACACATGCACACCAGCCAGCTGATCTTTGTGGGTGCTGGAAAACAGCCTGAAAATAGCAGTAGACTTATATACCGCTTCATAGGCCTTTCAGGCCTCTCTAAGCGGTTTACAGAGAGTCAGCATATTGCCCCCAACAATCTGGGTCCTCATTTTACCCACCTCGGAAGGATGGAAGGCTGAGTCAACCCTGAGCCGGTGAGATTTGAACCGCTGACCTGCTGATCTAGCAGTAGCCTGCAGTGCTGCATTTAACCACTGCGCCACCTTGCCCCCAAACCAGTTTTGGGGCTGTTTTGGGGACATTTTCAGGCCATTTTTTCACCTGAAAACAGCCAAAAATGCCCCCCAAAACAGCTAAAAACAGCCAAAAAACAGGCATGTGCACACCAGCCAGCTGGTCTTCGGGTTTCCGATGCTCTGGTGCGCACACATGCGGTTTGGCACTCAGTGTTGAAAAGGTTCCCCATCACTATTCGAAGGGGTACGAAAATTGCAGCTTCTGTTGCCACTTGCTTTAGAAAGGAAAAGGTTGATGAACCCAGAAAGTCCCAAACTCTTAAGCTAAGTGACAGCGTTCCAAGTATCATGTAGAATTAAATCAGAGTCCAAGGCAAAACGATCCTTAAAGTTCCAATTTAATAAAGCAGACATCTTAGCACATCTGGGTTTAATCCCAATTCTGGAAATGACTTCAGAATTCCACCCAGTTAAAAGTTAAAAATCTTCTTCTTCCACACTGGCGTCTCTCCACCCAGCTGCTTCCGATCAGGTGTAAAAGTGCGGAGACAAAAGATGACCTTGGGCTTCTAGAAAAGAATGAAAACAATACATTTCCACAATCCTACTCCTATCTATTCCCCCCTCCCATCAACTATACTAAAGAAACAGCATAATGAAATAAGAGAAGGCCAAAATTCTAAAAGGAATACAATTGCAGGCCGAAGACTAAGTAGCAGTGTCAGCTTTATGCATGTAATTGAAAGGACTGGCTCTTGTGTTTCTGTAGCTTGTGGGATAGATAAATCTCTTCTCAGTAATTGCTGTTCTGAAGGAAGTCCTGGGTTTTCATTCCTGTCAGTTCCAGTTCCTGGAATTCACTCCATCATAGAATGGAACCTCGTACAGATATGGCTTCAAGAGGTGTTCAGGGAAGAAATGGTGAACTGAAGATGGCTCTGGGAAAAGCAGAGCTGATGACAGTGGAGGAATATAGAATTGGCACACAGATCTGCTCTTTTTAATTCCCCTCCAGACACGGAGGGGGTTTGAGATTACCACACGTGCTCCAGACAGTTGCTCCTCATGAGGAGCCCGTAAGAAAACAGTGTTTAGGACTCTGGGTGATGAGGGAATAGCCATCTGGCTCAAACCACAGTCAGCACCCATGAAAGTACACTGGGTTTGCACGCTTCTTTTTCTGATCACTTTTGGAAATAGCTTGTTAACTGCTTTTCATCTGTTAAGAACTTTTACATCAACAAGTCTGGCAGTGCTGGGCGAACTTCCCTCACTCCTTAGCAGAAGGAATTTTAAATAGCAATAGCAGTTAGACTTATATACCGCTTCATAGGGCTTTCAGCCCCCTCTAAGCGGTTTACAGAGTCAGCATATCGCCCCCACAATCCGGGTCCTCATTTCACCCACCTCGAAAGGATGGAAGGCTGAGTCAACCCTGAGCCGGTGAGATTTGAACCGCTGAACTGCAGATAACAGTCAGCTGAAGTGGCCTGCAGTACTGCACTCTGCCCACTGCGCCACCTCTGCTCTCAAATGCAAGTTTAAGAATTTGATTTTTTTTTTTTAAAAAAGAATAAACAACAGAAGTGTGATTACAAAGTTGCAAGCAAAATAAGGAACCCGATAAATTTGAAATAAGATATTAGAATTAATAATAAGGAATATTTCCATTGAGATTAAAAATATATATAAAACATTAAAAATTGGACACTAGAGAGAACTAGAAGAAACTAAACAGTACAGTTAATTGAAAAAACATTCAAATTTGCCTTGTTAATATAGAATGAAGCAAACTCTTTTAACCCTGGATATGTTGAATGATGTTTTTGAACAATGGATCAAAGATCATTTTAAGAGTGGCTGCTCTATAAATTATATTGGGAAGATGCTGTGGAAGAGAAACAAGTATTACCGGACGTGATTTAGACGGATTTGAAAATGGATTTAAAAATGACAAGAATGTCATGAAGAACATGGAGATTCAAAAGAAACCTGCTAATGTTTTAATGATCAAAAGAGATATACCAATAAGAAACAAATGAGGAACCTCGATAATTTTCCTAGATTGGATTTACAAAAGAGGTTTATTAAAGTTTTAATGAATTTTGTGACGAGAGACAAAGAAAAATAAATAAAAGTTTACGACTCCACGTACTGTAAAGAATTTTTAGCAAATATTTGTTGCCTTTCCCTGGTAAATATGGAGAGAGGAAGAACACTGATGATCTACAGTTTTCAAAACCATACGGGCAAATATCTTACATCCTTCCTTAATCCATATAATACATCGCCATGGTGTTTCCCCAGTGATCTGTGCACCAATAAGATATGGCTGAGATGTTTCTGAGTAGCATCTTTTGTGTGTGCTAGAAATAGAAAATGAGGAGAGAGGGAAAGCTTGAGTGGATGAAGCCAAATTTGGAGAAGAGGCCTTCTGAGGTAAAAGAAGAGTCTGTTTCATAACAAGATGTTGCTCTTCTCAGATTTCTCCATCCCAAGAACTGAGCTGCTTGACACAACAGCAATTTACAAAGACTTTCATCAACATTCTTTTCCTGAAATTGTCATTCATCGGGGTAATTCTTGCCAGCAGTCTAGTTAATTAAAACGTTGATTTTCCCATTGTCAAAATAAGAGTGACATTTCCATTTATTTCTTCTACTAGTCTACTAAACCACTTCCTTCACCCGTTTTAACCTGTCAAATTCTCTTTTGCGCCTTATATAATAACAACAACAATAACAACAACAACAATAATAACGGTTCATTGACATTGCAATACCTGGAGATGCACAAATTGAAGATGAAAAGCAAGAAAAAATCACAAAGTACCAGGACTTGCAAATTGAGCGACTGTGGAAAAAGAAATCGTGTGTTGTCCCGATTGTAATTAGAGCCCTTGGAACAATACCCAAAGGGCTACCTCGCTATTTGGAAATTTTAAATTTATCAGACTTGAACATTCTGATTCTACAAAAAACCACCCTACTTGGAACAGCTTATATCCTCATCACACTGGTTGAGAAAAACAAGGTCACAATCATAGACATCGCAACACCAGGTGATAGCAGGGTGGCCGTGAAGGAACATGAAAAAATCGCAAAATACCAGGACTTAAAAATCGAAATTCAACTACTATGGCACAAACCAGCAGTGGTAATTCCAGTGGTAATCAGCACACTGGGTGCTATTCCAAAAGCACTGGAATTACATTTAAAACAGTTAAAAATTGACAAAATCACCATCAGTCAAATGCAAAAAGCCGCACTGCTTGGATCTGCATGCATATTACAAAAATACGTTACGACGTCCTAGGCCCCTGGGTGGGGCCCGACTAGTAACCAATGCCAAATCCGGTGAAACAACTGGCCGCTGTGATACAATTGTATAATAATAATAATAATAATAATCTATACTATACATTGTGCCTTTTCAATATAATAATAATCTAGTACAAGGATTGGTAAACTTCCCCTTTCAGGATCACACCTGTAGCCCTTGAAATTCCTATTTACGGTACTAGATCACAAAGCTCTCTCTGGTATATTTGCTAAAAACTGACAGCACAGTTTTGTGTCTCTTTGAGATGGACAACACCACCAATTGACATTGTTTTGACTTCAGTTGGGATGGTTCGCCTGGTTTCTTCCACATCCCAAAATATGGACTCTACCTTTATAAATTAAAAAAATTATAGCACGGATATTTTAAAACTGTGGAATAACCATGAAAATTTGGAACGTGGGAAAGAAAGAAAGGTATGGTTGTTATCAGGAGTTAGCAAGTTAGGGTGTTAAAAAGCACACCAGATCATTGGTTTCATTTCTAAAAGTTTCTACAAGCAAGCAGATCAAATTTCTGGGGAAAATGACATACCCCCTCAGAAGCTTGTTGGATGGTGATGAGAAGGGAAGAAGAGAGACAGATGGAAGGGTGCCCAGCCGAAACAGAAAACATGGCTCTGATCTTTTCCATGTTCAACATATGACTCCTCAATGCATCAGCAGCTTAAGAAAAACATCCTGTGCCATTCCTCTTACAGACAGAAGAGCAGAACCAGAATCGTCTTACTTTCAACTAACTCAGGAGGTGTTTTTACTTTCCTGATTTATATAAGGCAGCGTTTAGCCGTTTCCACTACGTTTTATCCAAACTTTTAAATTTGTTAAAAGTGCATTAATTTCAAAAACCTTTTTTAAAAATAATAATATTCCTTCTGCACCTGTTTTAAGACAGGAAATAGTGGGAGGAGGGAATGGCAGCATACAGCCTTCATCTGACCAGCCAAAACCCTACAGAGAAATTGTGTTGAATCAACACAGAAAGTATGTGTCTCTATTTTTCCCCCCAAAAAAACTGTTTGAAAAGTAATCTCTTTTCAAAGTCTCAACAGGCTGCCATCCTGTGAATACTTGCTTTTTTTTTTATGTTGGCTGACCTATTGCATGGCTCATTGACAATTTTAGTCTCTGTTGGAAATAACATGTGTTCTACTTGTGAAGCCATTCTCCTTTAAAAAAGGCAGTGAAATGTATGTTATCGCTTTTACATATGCAATGCATAATGATATGAATAAATCAGAGGTGGATTGCTAATTTTTTTTGCTACCCGTTTGGACGTGCTCCCATGTGCGCTCCTGAGCGACGCTAATGCGCAGAAGCATCCAAGTGGGTGGGCGGAGCCTCCTGCCACCACTACTACTGGTTTGGCCGATCCGGGCCGAACTGGCAGCAAGCCTAGGACCCGGATATCTACGAGACCGTCTACTGCCGCACACCTCCCTAAGACCGATAAGATCGCACAGGATGGGCCTTCTCCAGGTGCCATCAGCTGGACAATGCCAGCTGGCGACGCCTCGGAGTAGGGCCTTCTCTGTTGCCGCTCCGGCCCTATGGAATGAGCTACCCCCAGAGATCCATACCCTACCCATTCTCATGGCCTTCCGTAAAGCTATCAAAACCTGGCTATTCCGGCAGGCCTGGGGCTGTTGACCTCTGGATTGAGGTCCAGCCCCACTTAGACTGGGTGCATGTTGTGTCTTTTTTAAATCTGTTGTGTTTTATTTGTTTTTAATCTTTCTTAATATTTTTGTTTCTGTAAGCCGCCCGGAGTCCCTCGGGATTGGGCGGCCTATAAATTTAATAAACAGTAAACAGTAAACCCTCGCCTGGAATAAATGTATATGTCTGCAATATATATGTACTCCACTGTGAACAGAGAGAGACAGACGAATAGCAAAACAAGAACAGGATTAACAATTGTATTTGGGGATTGAAGAGCTGTAAAACTAAAGAAAGTTAGGTACTTAGACTAATAGAGTGAGAGTTAAAGAAGGATAACAGGATGAGTTTGGGGAAAGATATAAGATCTTATAAAAAATAAGAGCAAATTCATTCAGAAAATAGGAAAAGGAGTGTCTCTTGTACCATCTCTTCCTTCTCCAAATGGTCTTTTCTAAACAAATGCTAACAGGAGAGGGAAAAGAACTGATCATATCTTTCTCAAAACTTCAATAAAAATGTTTGGCTTATGTGATAAAACTTTTTGCATTTGCAAATCAATATCAAAAAGTCCACTTCACCCTCACCAGTCACAGTCAGGTTTGAGGTTCCACAAAATAAATAAAAAAATCCATCAAATGTGAATCACCTCCAGATCTCTGTAAAGAAAAACAAAGAAGGGTGATTCAAATATTTGAAGGGCTTGATTGGTCTAAATCTTTTTCCAAATCAAAATTAGTAGCCGTAACCTTAATCATTTTGATATGTTTAGGTAGATTCTTATGATTCCCTTACTTTTGGTGGGCAGAAAAAGAAGACAGATAGGGACTACTGTGTTTGAAAGTGTTGAGGATATGTAACATTGTGGTAGAGAAATCATGGAAGTATGAGGTTTTCAAAGACCAGTTTATATGAATAGAATATAATGAGCTGGAAGGGACCTTGGAGGTTTTCTAGTACAACCCCCTGCTCAAGCAGAAGAACCTATACCATTTCAAACCTATACCATTTCAACTAGAGCCGAGGTGGCGCAGTGGTCAGAGTGCAGTACTGCAGGCCACTTCAGCTGACTGTTATCTGCAGTTCAGCGGTTCAAATCTCACCGGCTCAAGGTTGACTCAGCCTTCCATCCTTCCGAGGTGGGTGAAATGAGGACCTGGATTGTTGGGGGCGATATGCTGACTCTGTAAACCGCTTAGAGAGGGCTGAAAGCCCTATGAAGCGGTATATAAGTCTAACTGCTCTTGCTATTGCTAAACAAGTGACTGTCTAGACTATTCTTAAAAACATCCAGCGATGGAGCGCCCATGATTTCTGGAGGCAAGCTGTTCCGCTGATTAATTGTCCTCACTGTTAAGAAGTTTCTCCTTAATTCCAGATTACTTCTTTCTTTGATTAGTTTCCAACCATTGTTTCTTGTCCTGTCCTCTGGTGCTTTGGACAATAATTTGACTTTGTGGCATTCCTCAAATATTGGAATGCTGCTCATGCCACCCCTAATTCTTCTTTTCTTAAGACTTGCCAAACCCAAATCCTGCAGCTGTTCTTCATAGTCTCCAGGCCTTCGATCATCTTAGTTGCTCTTCCCTGAACTTTTTCCAAAGTCTCAACATTTTTGATAGTATGGTGACCAAAATTGGTTATATTCATCAAGAAAAAAATGGCACATTTTCTGCGGAATACTTTCCCCTTTTGAATTTATTTATTTATTTATTTATTTATTTATTTATTTATTTATTTATTTATTTATTTATTTATTTATTTGTCTTGTATGCTGCCCACTCCCGGAGGACTCCGGGCGGCTCACAAAAGACAAGGGAAAGGGAGGAAACGAGACAAAGACAACATATTAAAAACAAAACCAACATTCACAATTTCCGTGGAGGTAGATGCTTCTTAGCTCCCCCCCAGCCTGCTGGAACAGCCAGGACTTGGTGGCTTTGCGGAAGGCCGGGAGGGTAGTAAGGGTCCGGATCTCAACAGGGAGCTCGTTCCAGAGGGCCGGAGCTGCAACAGAGAAGGCTCTCCCCTGGGGGAGTCGCCAGCCGACATTGGCTGGCAGATGGAATCCGGAGGAGACCCAACCTGTGCGATCTAATTGGTCTGAGAGAGGTAATTGGCAGGAGGCGGTCTCTCAGGTACCCAGGTCCGATGCCATGTAGGGCTTTATAGGTAGCGACCAGCACCTTGAAGCGGATTCGGAGACTAATAGGTAGCCAGTGCAGCTCGCGGAGGATAGGTGTAACGTGGGTGTACCTTGGTATGGCTTATCCTGTGAGAAGTAACGCTTCCTTAAACCCATTTCACTGGGATAAGTAATGCTTCTCGTGAATATTTTTTTGATCAGGCAATATGCCATTGGCAGCTCGAAATGGTACATTCCAGGAACAGGTATACACTGTAATGCTACATTCTGGCAAATGTATATACAAGCTGGCATTTGAAAGAATTAATATGAAACGCAAGGCATAAAGAGAACCTGACATGTGGCCAGCTGTACATTACAAGCCTGGAATGTCAAGGAAAAGGAACAATTGCATAAAGATGTTCAGGGAACTCGAAGAGAATATATGTTCCAAATGGAACATAATGATCAAAGAGTAGAGTTTGCACAAACAAGGACAATGGCATCATTTTGATGGTGTTAATTTAAGCGGCATTGGATTATGAATTGATTATAAATTTTGGGGGGGAGAGAGAGAGAAAGAGAGAGAGAGAGAGAGAGAGAGAGAGATGTATGATCCTAAAATAATGTTAACAAACAATTGAAGATGCTCTTTACTGTATATTTCACCCAGAACAGAATATCAAGTATAGTAGGCTGCACTGTATCACCTTTTAGCACATCATTTTAAATTTATTACTTAAAAAGGTAGCATTGTCACCTCTTCTAAAAATATGCCCGAGATTCCTCTTCTTTCTTCTTTCTCACAAATGGTTTAACTCAAACGCAAATATATGTTATGTCAGTGATGGCGAACCCATGACACGCGTGTCAGTGCTGACACGCGTAGCCATTTGGGGTGACACGCACAGGATTTCATGCGATTCATCCTCGGCTCCTGCACGGCCGCCGAGGATGAAAGAATCTGTGCTGGAGGAACGGGGTGGGCGGGACGTGTGATCTCCCCCGCCCACACTCACTTACTGTATCGCCGCCGCTCCTTTCTGAGCGCAGGGGCTGCTGGTAAGGTGTGCGTGCCGTGCGCACACACGTCATCAGCGCGGCGAGGGAGGACCCGCAGGAGAGGAGCGCGGGAACAGTGCGCGCCTCTCTCCAGTCAGGCTGGCATAGAGAGTCTACTCCTGGGACTGTTGGTTACGACCGCACCACAGCAGGGAACAGCGGAGTGCCAACGGGAACTGTGAGCGCCATTAGCAGCAACTATAAATTGCGCAAAATTATGTTTTTGTCGAAGTGACACACAACGCGAGTTATGCTCGATTTTTTGCCGATTTTTGACACACCACGCCAAAAAGGTTGCCCATCACTGTGTTATGTCATCGACTACGAAACAGCTAAAATACATCCCAGCATCTAGATATCTTTCCCAAGGCCTTAATTCCTAACAAATATTAGTTTGTGACATATTCCTTGACTCGTGGTGGCTTTATTGCTGATAGCAAATTCCAAAAGGCATACATTATCTCCCACTTCACTATCTTCATTGTCAATTCTAAGGCTGGTTACTGTTTCTTTGGTCTTCTTTTATTGAATCTTACTTTCATTTCTTTACTGTATTCCTTGACTTTCGTTACTAGGGGTTGTTGATCATTTGCATTTACAAGTAAAAATGTCAAGTGTCATCAGTATAATGCAAGTGATTGCTGTTTTTTTCCCAGTTTTAAAGCCAAACTCATTTCTTTCAATCCTGTTTCCCTCAATAAATATGCCACATAAAACTGGATAACGAATAGAGATAGATGAATGGAAGACAAAGAACTGGAGAAACTCCCAAAATATGAAGACATACAAAGAGAAGTAGAACGCCTATAGCAAAAGAAAGCAAAGATAGGACCAATAGTAATAGGTAACTTGGGTACAATTTCAAAACATCTGGAGCCTCACGTGGATATCATCGACGTTGACAAAATCGCCATCGATCAATTGAAAAAGGCTTGGAACAGCTTAAATCTTGCAAAAAATATTTTTATTGTTATTAGACAACATCTGCCATTCCCAGGTCCTTTGGAGGGACTTGATAGTTGGAAGAAAATGTCAAATCCATTCTAAACACCTGGCTGACTGTGCAACCAACCATAATAATATAATATATTAGACTTATAAATAGAGAGCATATAACCTTGTCTCATTCCTTCGCCAACCTAGTGCCAATTCATTTCACTATGTCCATAATGTGGCTTCCTGAGTTGTGCATAGTTTTCATATTGTGAGAACAATAAAATGTTCTGGGATTGCCATTTTTCTAGGCACATTCCACAGCTTGACATGATTGGAAAAAAAATCAAAGGGCTTTCTATAATAAATGAAGCACACACTGACTTCTCTTTGATATATTCCTTGGCTTTCTCAATTATGCGCATCAGCAATAACATCTCATGTTCCTTGGCCTTTTTAAAAACCAGCTTGAACATCTGGCATTTCCCTTTCCATGTAAGGCTGTAATCTATGTCGTATAATTATAAGTATTATTTTGCTAGCGTGTGGAATTAAGTATAATATGACAGTTTGTACATTCTGTTAAATCTCCTTTCTTTGGTATAAATTATGTAGAACTTTACAATCTGTTGGCCATTGTGTTGTTCTCCATATTTTTTGGCATAGTTTGGCTAAAGCCTTTACATATTTTTTTTCTGTTTATGATGTAGAGCCGAGGTGGCGCAGTGGTTAGAGTGCAGTACTGCAGGCCACTTCAGCTGACTGCAGTTCTGCAGTTCGGCTGTTCAAATCTCACCGGCTCAGGGTTGACTCAGCCTTCCATCCTTCCGAGGTGGGTGAAATGAGGACCCAGACTGTGGGGGCGATATGCTGACTCTGTAAACCGCTTAGAGAGGGCTGAAAGCCCTAGGAAGTGGTATATAAGTCTAACTGCTATTGCTATTGGGGATAGGCGTAGGGAAGGGAAGGTTATTTTTACTGGTGAACAAATGGAATCCGAGCTGATGGTTAGGGATATTATTTCTGCTGAGCTAATCTCTAGTATATTCTTTGCGATAGGAACAAATGTCATATTCTCCTAAATATGTGCATACCAAAGGCCCATCCGATCATGATTGTCAGACATTACGGGCAATGTTTTCTGCCTTGTTGAATAAGAAAACATAGAAAAACTACTTAAAATACCTCATAAAAGAAGACATTTCAGAGCTGAGTTCTGGAGCTTTCTGAGTGAAATTTTTTTATCAGCCTAACTTTTCTTTCTGTTGGAAATCAAATTAGCTGTATTTTTTAAGTTGATTCCGATGGAGTTAGAAACCATTTCTTGTATCCAGTTTTCCACATAACCCCCCCCCCTCAGTTGCTCTACCTTTTAAGATCTTTTTCAAGCGATCCATCTACCGTTAACCTTCTTTTTAAGAAAAAAAAAAAGCCTTTGGTGGTTTATAAATTTTTAATACCGGATGCGAGCTGCCAGAACAGAGTTGGACAGCAACCAAGGATTGGACGCAGCCTCCAGAACATGAAATGAAGTACAGCTCCTTGGGCCCCCTTGGAGACAGTGCTTCTTTCATTCCCCTTCTTCAGAGTTATGACACCTCTGGCTTTCACCTCAGAACTTCAGGGGTTTTTCTTCAGATCGTTTTCTTGGAACTATTAGGGGATAATTTATCACGTCGTGTTTTTTTTTTGCTGCCTTAAAAAATTCAGATGGAGACTCTTTTGAATGGAGTCATTTTTTTTTTAGAAAGGAAAGAAACAGGATTACAGTGACTCTTAAACCCATGCAGGAATCTTCAGATGGGGCCAGATGAAATGGACAATAGAGGTTAGGGCTAAGAGGCAGTGTGTGTGTGTGTGTGTGTGTGTGTGTGTGAGAGAGAGAGAGAGAGAGAGAGAGAGGTGGGTTCCTACTGGTTTGCACCAGTTCAGTAGAACCTGGTCGTCAAATCCACCGAACCAGTTAGAAGAGGTTCCACCAGTGGACCCGGAAAGCAGGCCACACCTACAGAAGAAATTTTTTTGAAACCCACCACTGGTGTGTGTGTGTGTGTGTGTGTTCCAGCATAACTCTGTAACACCTCGAGCAATTTCAACCAAACTTGGTACACCAATGACTTACTCTCTGGAAACAAATACTGTGGGAGTAAGATGCTCCTAACATCCCTCGGTGTGTGTTTCTTTGTGTGTTCCAGCATTTTAGTCATTTTAGTCATTTATTTGACATTTATAGGCCGCCCTTTTCCCTGAGGGGACTCAGGGCGGCTTACAATTAGTGGGAAGGGAGTGCAAGACAAAACACAAAAAAAAGAAATGTGAATAAAAATAAACCAGTAAAACACAACATTCATTCAGCATTCGGGTGGGGCGAGGTTAGAGTCTTATCCCCAGGCCTGACGGGATAGCCAGATCTTGAGGGCTATGCGGAAGGCCTGGACGGTGGTGAGGGTGCGAATCTCCACGGGGAGATCGTTCCAAAGCGTCAGAGCTGCAACTGAGAAGGCTCTCCTCCGCGTAGTCGCCAGTCGGCACTGACTGGCGGATGGAACACGGAGGAGGCCTACTCTATGCGATCTGATGGGACGAAGGGAGGTAATTGGCAGAAGGCGGTCTCTCAAATAGTCAGCATAACTCTGGAACTCCTGGACCACTGAAACAAAAAGGAATAAATTATATCTGTAGTGTCAAATCATAGTACTTTTGATAGTGATAGTGTGCATTAGTGTGATAGTGTTAGGATACAGTATGTTGTGCCTTAAGATGGCGTCTATTATATGTTGTGGCCCAGCAGGAGCCGTTGGAGCTGCCACCAGACTCCGACAGTGAGGGGCCCTATGAGTTGGCCCTGGAGGATGTGGAGGACCCTGGACAGGGTTCCGACTCTGAGCAGGGCGCAGAGAAGCTGGTTGGCCACCAGGTGGCGCCTGAGCCTTGGATTAGTGGGGAGGAGACAAGGGAAACCAACAGTGAGTTGTTCCAGGATGCACGCTGTCGAAGAGCTACTCGGCGTCAAGAACAACTACGTAATTACAGGAGGTAATTAATTACGCTCAGCTGATGGTCATTAGGCTCCTCTCCAGACTATAAAAGAGACTGCTTGTGCCACGCCCTTCTTGCAGAAGTCAATGTTTGGACTAAAGAGAAACTAACTTGGCAGGCTGGATTGCTGCCAGAGTTTGTTTGAATTGCTGCCAAGGTTTGTCGGCCTTGCTGCCAAGGTCCTTATCTGTTTGTGTACTTGGCTTTCAGCCACCGAGATTCTGGTCTTGTTATTAAAGGACATTCTCATTAAGTGTGTCTCGGCTTTCGTTACTGGACGGAGGGGGTGTGTGTCAGAACAACTATAAAGCACAGTGGAATTGCCATGGTAACGGCTTCACAGTACTCCACAAGGGGGCTCCAACCTAATAGAGAATTAGGATAAATAAATACACAGGCAACGGGTTATCAACTAGTTTTATTTAAATGTTAAACTTGCCATTAAGGTTCTGATCTTCTACTCTTTGCCACAAAAAAAATGCACCGTCAAATTGATTTTGTGAAAAATGCCTTCTTTGGCCCAAATTCATTCTCAACACATGCCACTAGCTTACACAGGGCAGTAAATACAGGTTTATATCAAACTCGGACATTAGATACTTGTCATCATCATCATCATCATCATTAAAAAAAAAACCCTGTCCATTGGAATCACTGATATTTAACCTTTGTTCCATTGCTGAGATCCTGAGGAAAAAAAACTTTAAAGCTTTGGAAAAAATTCTCCACTAGTCCTCATGGGAAATCTTTGGAGGACTCTGATGAAGTTAGATAAAATAAGCTTGGAAGAGGATATTTCCAGGAGATTGAGTTAAAGGTTGAGTTTGGCAGCATAATCACTCAGATGGACCTAACTGCTGTTTTGAAAAAGTAGTCAGTACTATCATTCCCACTGATTTTTCTTTAACTTTTCAAAGCCACTTAGCTGCTTCTCCATGTATTTGCATGCTTTTGAGATGTCCTCAGAATGACTCCCTAAAAATGATTGTTAGGAGCATTGAGTATAATGTCTTTGTTTTCATATATTACTACTAAGAATAACAGTATATCATCATTGGCCCCAGGGGTCTTTCTTGAGATTTTATTTTATTTAGATGGTTTTTAAATTCCACTTTTATTATTGTTATAAAATAACTCAAAGTGGCAAACATACTTTGTGCTTCTTCCAAGCAACAGCGTTGTGGATTGAGAAGCAGTGACTCACCCGAAGTCACTCAGCTAACTTTCATGCTTACGACAGGACTAAAACTCACAGTCTCTGGGTTTCTAGCCTCAGGCCTTAACCATTAGACCAAACTGGCTTTCTTTGAGATAGTAGAAATCTGTCTCTTCTCTTGAAAACCTCTTAATATTTAGGCCCCTCGCACCTTCACGAAAAAGAGAGTCTTGCCAAAATTGAAGGATTCATTCACAGTTCCAAATTCTCTTTCTGGAGGACAGGATAGGAGACAGAACATGGTTAAAAGGGTCATAGCTAGTGGTTTCTCTGCCACAGTTGTAAGTATAGTGGTGGGATTCAGCCAGTTCGCACCTATTCGGGAGAACCGGTTGGTAACTTTCTAAGTAGTTCAGAGAACCGATTGTTGGAAGAAATCTCCTTTTGTTTTTCCCCACTTTACAGGGCTAATCCTGTAAGGAAGGCAGGAAGGAAACATTCTGGTGTTGTTTCTAGCCTAATCTTTATTGCCCTGCTTACAGAAACTGCCTCTTCGGTTAACCCTTATTATATTGTAACAGCTAAAGCAAAGCGCCCATTGACGTGAGTGATGTTGAGTTTGTCACGCCCACCCAGTCACATGACCACCGACCCCGCCTACCCACCTGGTCATGATGGCAGAGAACCAGTTGTTAAATTATTTGAATTCCACCACTGTGTAAGTTCATAAGCAGTTGTGACTCTACCTGAACACTGAGAGTCTCAATCTTAGTAACTAATTCATATTTAGAGTGGTGGACCTTCTACAAGGCAAGTTTACAAAACAGAGCATTTTGCAGAGGATACACTCTTGTGACACTTGTGTAAGCTGTTGAAACAGGGCGACAGTCAATGCATGATAATGTAAGAAAGGGAGACCACAGCAGGTGAGGAAGGAAGGAGGACAGGTCAGACAGAGATAGCAAAAAGGGGATATGAACAACAGATGTACGCTTAAGCTTTGTTTCACTTGGACGTGGAAAATGATATGCTTCTAAATGCAACCCCGCCATTGGTGTGCCAGACATTTTCAATCAGTTGGCACTTGTTGAAGGAAATCATTTATTTTAAAGCCATCCAAATATTGAAAGACAAGACAAATGGCTTGCTTTTAAAGGGGGATTTGTCTTAACACATAGCTCAACCTGCAACACTGTGCTTGGCTTTTCAAGGACATTGGAAGCAGGAAGAATGCTCACAAAGAGCTCACATGCCAAAGGTAATGAACCAGAGGAGGGAAGGCATCCTGCTTTTTGCTGCATTTGCACGACCGAGATAATGTGAAGGAAAATCTTCACCGGACTTACAATGGCCAGTGAAGATTAGCTGTTCTGTCATGATTTATTACTGCAGGGTATTTGCAGAACCACCTCGCAGTCAGTTAGCTTAGGATAAGGGAAGTCAGGTTTCAGAACTGATGAACAGGTGGTAAAATCATTGTAGCTAGAGACCAAGTAGATACTATGCATTCTTTGCCTCATTGTGCAAAGCTTTGTCCGAGTTTGTGTGCATGCTCTTTATTTCCCTTGGGTCAAGAAGAAGAGAGCTGAATAGAGCTGAAGACAACTTTTGGGATGACCTATGGACACCCCACTCATTTATCATGAAAGACACGACAGTTGTTTTAGATGCTGCACAACTGTCACATTATCACAAAGTACTCAACTCGAGTTTTGCAAATTCAAGCAAGACATTTTAGTTCACTTTCTTCAGAAAGGAGTACCTAAGTGGGTAATTTTAGATGGCAGATTCTCTTTTAGACTGAAAGGGTCTTTTTCAACACTTGGAAATTCAGTTCCAGCTATCCTTCCTATCATTGATTAAATCTACAAAGAACCCGTGACCCGTCAAAACCGCGGTAGACAAAACCGCGCTCGACGAAAGCGCGTACCTGACGTCATCAGCAGCGCGACGAAAAAAATTAAAAATAAATTAAATTGAAATTAAAATAAAATTAAAGCAAGCCGATTCACATAAAGGTAAGGGTTAGGTTTAGGGTTAGGGTTAGGGTTAGGTTAAGGGTTAGGGTTAGGTTTAGGGTTACGTTAAGCGTTAGGGTTAGGTTTAGTGTTAGGTTAAGGGTTAGCGTTAGGTTTAGGGTTAGGTTAAGGGTTAGGTTTAGGGTTAGGTTTAGGGTTAGGTTTGGGGGGGTTAGGGTAAGGTTTTCGCTTTAATTTTAAATTTACCGCTCACAGCGCAATGTTTTCGTCGCGCTGTGATGACGTCACGTACGCGCTTTTGTCGAGCGCGCTTTTGTCTACCGCGGTTTTGTGGTGGAACCCAAAGAACCATTGCCATATTCCCCAGGGAAAAAAGTTTTTCTCTTAAGATTTTTTTTTATGGAGTCATATATAGTGTCTTGCTATGTTGATCAGAGCTAACGAAATGGTATTGCTATAGTAAGCGGTTTTCCACACTTTTTCTTTTTCTTTTTAAAGCACACGTTCGCAGACTGTCAAGCAACTATATTCCAAACCTTGGATTATTCATAACTAAGAATCCACAATTGGCTTTTTCATGAACTTTAGTGGATGCTTAAGAGGAAGCATAATTCTTGGCCTGAAGGCTTATAACAAGAAAGATGGACATGTATGGGATATGCAGACATGTATGGGATATACATACATGTATGTATGGGGGCTATTTATAAGAACAAACAAGCAAATGAATAAATGAATAAATCATACCGTAGAATATTTTGTAATACTTGTTCAAATAAGGAAGGAAATACAACATGAAAGAATTAACCTGCCAGGGACAATGGTCTTTAAAGATGATCTTTCTCTACTCAGTAGAGTTAAATATTAACTACCGTATTTATCGGCGTATAACACGCACCGGCGTATAACACGCACCCCCCATTTTAACACAAAAATTTGAGTAAAAATTTTTTTCATTAAAAATAAATGACTTGGAAGCTCGGAACTTAATGTTGGATTAAAATTTATAACATTAGAACATGAATTATAACATTAACTCCTCTTAAAAGGCAAATATGAAATGAAAAAACACCTCTTTGAGCAAAAAAACTTAATCAGAATCACTGCTTTTTGGAAAACCAAAAACCTCTTCCTCATCTTCACTCTCTCCCTCTTTTTTCCCTTCCTTCCCCCTTCCTCTTGCCTATCAACTTCATCCTCTTTGTCTTTCTGCTCTTTCCCTCTCTTCCCCTTTTCTTCCTACCTCCTTCCTTCTCCCTCCCTTCTTCTTTTTCTTCCTTTCTTCTTCCATCTTCCTCCTTCTCCTTCCATTCTTTCTCCTTCCATCCATCTTTTCTCCTTCCATCTTCTCCCCCCCTCCCTTCTTCTTTTCCTCCCCCCTCCCTCCTTCCTTCCTCTCCTTCCCTTTCTCACACACAGGAAGGGGAGGGGGCTATCTAGTCGCTTTCACAGCATAATTTCTTTATCTAACTTTTAAAAAACAGTGTGCAAATCAAACGAGATTTTCGTAACCTGCGAAGCACCAAGTTATATTATGTTGTTACAAATTCGCAGCTACTCCATTCTTTCTGATAGGGAACTACATTTCCCAAGATGCCTCAGGTCCTCAAAGCGCTGAACGCAGCTTTGCAATTGACTCCAGCGAGGCCTGGCAGCCGCCGGCTGGGGTGGTTGTCAGGGCGATGCGGAGCGGACGCGCCGTTTGTTACTGCTTCCAGCAATCAAGACGGACAAGGGAAGCGACTGAAACGGACGCTGGCCGCAGGAGAGCGAGGCTGCTGCCAGCCGTTTCACCTTGCGCAGCGAATTTGACTGGGTCCCGGGGCTTCTGCCGAGTGGCAGAAGCCCGGGACCCTGTCAAATTCGCTGCGCAAAGTGAAACGGCCGGCAGCAGCCTTGCTCTCCTGCTGCGGCTTCTGTTTCAGTAGGGAAGAAAACTTCCTTTCGCTTCCCGAATTTGACTGGGTCCCGGGGCTTCTGCCGGGCGGCAGAAGCCCGGGAAGCGAAAGGAAGTTTTCTTCCCTATTGAAACAGAAGCCGCAGCAGGAGAGCAGGGCTGCTGCCGGCCGTTTCACCTTGCGCAGCGAATTTGACTGGGTCCCGGGCTTCTGCCACCCGGAGTATCGGCGTATAACACGCAGGCAGGGTTTAAGCTTGCAATTTTAGTTTTAAAACTGCGTGTTATACGCCGATAAATACGGTAATATTAATTGTATATAATTATCAGCTGATAAAGGAGGAGAACCTTATGGCTTAGTGGTTAACACATCTGCCTAATATGTAATACAGCCCAGGTTCGAATCCCAGTAAGGGTATGGCTAGCTGATGAGAGCTAAATAGCTTGAAATAGATCTATACTAGTCTCCCTTTATTTATTTATCAGCACAAATTCAACACACACACACACACACACACACACACATCAGTGGTGGGATTTATTTTTTTTTTAAAAAATTTACTAACGGTTCTGTGAGCGTGGCTTTGTGGGCATGCAGTGGTGGGTTTCAAAATTTTTGGGAACCTACTCTGTGGGTGTGGCCTCCTTTGTGGGAGTGGCTTGACGGCCATGTGACCTAGTGGGAGTGGCTTGCCAGCCATGTGTTTTCTCTCTCTCTCTCTCTTTCTCTCTCCTTCCTTTTGTCTCTCTGTCCCTTTTTTCTTTTTTCTTTCATCTCTCACTCTTTTTCTTTCTTTTTTCTTTTTTTATTTATTTCTTCCTTTCTTTCTCTTTCTCTCTCTGTGTGTGTGTGTGTGTGTGTGTGTGTGTGGTGGGTTTCAAAATTTTTTGGAACCTCTTCTGTAGGTGTGGCCTGCTTTCCGGGTCCACTGGTGGAACCTCTTCTAACTGGTTCGGTAGATTTGACGAACCGTTTATACTGAATAGGTGCGAACTGGTAGGAACCCACCTCTGTGGGCATGGCAGAGGAAGGTTACTGCAAAATCCCCATTCTCTCCCCACCCCACTAACCTGCTTTCTCCTGTTCAGGGCAACAAAAGAAGATCAGCTGGGAGGCAGTGGGGGTGGGGCCAGCCTATTTGCTGGTTCTCCGAACTACTCAAAATTTCCGTTACCGGTTCTCCAGAACCTGTCAGAACTGGCTGAATACCACCTCTGATATACATTCAGCGGTTCGAATCCCTAGCGCCGCGTAATGGAGTGACCTCCCATTACTCATCCCAGCTTCTGCCAACCTAACAGTTCGAAAGCATGTAAAAATGCAAGTAGAAAAATAGGAACCACCTTTAATGGGAAGGTAATGGCGTTCTGTGCGCCTTCGGCATTTACTCATGTCGGACACATGACCACGGAGATGTCTTTGGACAGTGCTGGCTTTTCAACTTTGAAATGGAGATGAGCACCGCTCCCTAGAATTGGGAACAACTAGCACATATGTGCAAGGGGAAACCTTTACCTTTAATATTAATTGTAAATTAATATTAATTTTAAAAAGTAATGTAAGATTTTTTTTTCCCTTGCACTGATACCTCTTAGATCTTTACATCTGCGGTGGGGTAGATATGGAGGCAGGACAGGGTAAAAAATTCTTGAGAATTCCCAGCATCCTTAGCAAAATATGGGAATTCCCAGAATTCTGGATGGAAAAAAAAAAAGCAAACGTTTGATATAAATGCAAGTAAAAGTTTCCTTAGTCCAGTGGTGGGTTTCAAATTTTTTTCAAACCTACTCTGTGGGTGTGGCCTCCTTTGTGGGAGTGGCTTGCTGGCCATGTGACCTAGTGGGAGTGGCTTGCCGCCATGTTTCTTTCTCTCTCTCTCTCTCTCTCTCACACACACACACACACACACACTCTCCTTCCTTTTGTCTCTCTGTTCCTTTTTTTCTTTCATCCCTCTCTCACTTTTTCCTTCTTTTTTTCTTTTTCTATTTATTTCTTTCCTCCTTTCTTTCTCTTTCTCTTTCTCTCTCTCTCTCTCTCTCTCTCTCTCTCTCTCTCTCTCTGTGTGTGTGTGTGTGTGAGTGGTGGGTTTCAAAAATTTTTGGAACCTCTTCTGTAGGTGTGTCCTGCTTTCCGGGTCCACTGGTGGAACCTCTTCTAACCGGTTCGGTAGATTTGAAGAACCGGTTCTACCGAATAAATGCGAACTGGTAGGAACCCACCTCTGCCTTAGTCCTATCTATACGAACAAAACATGATCTCTAATTTAATAGTTAAAAGTAAAAAGGCCTCTTGTGGTGTGATAGGCAGCAAATAAATTTAATAAATAAAAAAATAGAAAGCAGGTGTTGCCATTGTTACCAGGGTTTGGGGCTGCATTTATAAAGGCTTGGGGGGAAAAAATCATCTAACAAATTTGGGAAACTGAGAATGTTACACTTTGGAGCATTATAACATACAATAACTTGCAGTCTATTGGTAATGAAGTGCAGTAGCAGTACAGAAGGCACTTGTGAATGATGGCATACCCCACTAAGCAGCATAAAGCCAAAAAAAATCCAGAGCTGGAATCTGTTGCGGGAATATTTCTAGCTGAGCCCATTTGTCATGTTGAATTCCTGAGACCATAAATTCAAGCTGTGTAATGTTAGCCTTCAGCAAATAAGCCCTTTGAAACAACTGGTGAGAGATGCTAAATCAATGCAAAAATGTAATATAAAATCAAGTTTCTTGGGGGAAAGTAGCCCAGTTTGTTCTTTTTTACAGCCCAAAACTCTTGATAGCATTCGGTGAAATGCAAGGACTATATAACAAACAAGCAATTTGTGTCATGGAGAGTAAAATACCTGTGAAATGCATTAGTGTGAGATAGGCTGCCGGATGTTTGATTGCTATTTCCCCTGGGTCATTTTCATATATATCCTGATATCCTTCAAATTATTCTAGTGAAAGGCCTTGGAAAACACTCTGACTGCTTCCCAATGCACGTTTTGACTAAAATCAGTCAAGACATCATAAATCTTTTTTTTTCCCCCACTGGGAATTTTTCTTGAGTTAGTCTGACTATATAAGTACTTCGTTTATATAAGCAACTTATACAGCTGCCCATCTTACACACCACAAATGAAAGAGGAGAGGAGAAGAGGAGGAGGACTGAGATTAACATAGGAACAGCTTGTGCTGATTTACATCTGTTAATTTATGAAACCACATTGTGCTAATTCGGTTCCACCACAAATCCGCGGTAGACTAAAGCGCGCTCGACGAAAGCGCGTACGTGACGTCATCACAGCGCGACGAAAACGGCACGCTGTGAGTGGTAAATTTAAAATTAACGCGAAAACCTTACCCTAACCTCCCCAAACCTAACCCTAAACCTAACCCTAAGCCTAACCCTTAACCTAACCCTAAACCTAATCCTAAACCTAACCCTTAACCTAACGCTAAACCTAACGCTAACTTTTAACCTAACCCTAAACCTAACCCTAAGGCTTAACGTAACCCTAACCCAACCCTTAACCTAACCCTAACCCTAAACCTAAACCTAACCCTTACCTTTATGTGAATCGACTTGCTTTAATTTAATTTTAATTTTAATTTAATTTATTTTTAATTTTATTTGTCGCGCTGCTGATGACGTCACGTACGCGCTTTGATCGGGCGCGCTTTAGTGGACCGCGGTTTTGACGGATCACGGCTAATTCAGGTAATATATGGGGATACAACAAATATCTTCCTCCCATGGAAGGCAGGAACCAGTAAACTGTCCACTGCTAAGTCTTCTGTTAGATAATATTTAATAAGGAGCAACTTCTAGGCTGCTTCTCCTCCTCATGGTTCTTGATCATTCAGTAAGACCTCCAATTTCCAGGTAGAGCCTCTCTTCTGACATCTATTTGGCTTGTCTTCCACAAAGTAAAATACCTGGATTCTGAAGGTATTACTGTAATAGATACTTGAGCTCAGCTAAGTGTTGAGATTTACAGTTTACGTAAAACTCTATAAGATGGGGACTGTGGTTTTTGGTTCTATCTTGATGGCATGCTCCAGCTACTTGCTTCATCAGTATAATTCTAGTTATTTTGCACAGGCAATGTTTGTGTGTGCTACAACTCATCAGGTGAGGGAGGAAGCAGGCAGCTGAATTATGTCAGCAGCATAAGTCGATTTAAATTATTGTAAAATGGATTGCTAATACTTGTGGGCTGCAAATTGCCTCCCAGCGCCACCCCCATTTTAAGTCCTTGGAGGCCTTCTAGAATGAATCTTCTTAGAGCCGAGGTGGCGCAGTGGTTAAATGCAGCACTGCAGGCTACTTCAGCTGACTGCAGTTCTGCAGTTCGGCTGTTCAAATCTCACCGGCTCAAGGTTGACTCAGCCTTCCATCCTTCCGAGGTGGGTAAAATGAGGACCCGGATTGTTGTTGGGGGCAATATGCTGACTCTGTAAACCGCTTAGAGAGGGCTGAAAGCCCTATGATGCGGTATATAAGTCTAACTGCTATTGCTATTGTTATTGCTATGCTGAAACTTTCATAGCCACGTTAGGGATTCTGGTTTTATGCATAATTTTTAAAAAATCACAATTGATGCCAAGTGCTTTGTAATGTTAACCTATTCTCCCACCCCCACCCCAAAGATGCGATACATCACACATTTAAATCACTAAGAGAAATATGCCTCTATATTCAAGTTATGTCCTGACTTGGAAATCTGGACATAGCCACTTCAAACTCATGGACAGAATCCACATTTTGCTGTTGTCCACCGTTGCTCATGAATAGATTCACTTCTTAGAAACTCCTTGGCTATTCTTAAGTCTTTCTTATATCCACTGAGGTACAACTTTGGTCTCGGGTATTCAGAAAAGTATACGTACAATGATGGTTATGGTGGTGACTATATTAGAATTTTAAATGACCCTTTCTCACTGTCATATAAATATCTTGGAGAGCAAAACCAGATAAGTTTTATAGAATTACATTGTTTAGAACAGGGGTGTCAAACTCAAGAGCCGAGGTGGCGCAGTGGTTAGGGTGCAGTACTGCAAGCCACTTCAGCTGACTGTGATCTGCAGTTCAGCGGTTCAAATCTCACCAGCTCAAGGTTGACTCAGCCTTCCATCCTTCCGAGGTGGGTGAAATGAGGACCCAGACTGTGGGGGCAAGTTGCTGACTCAATTTGCTAAAAAATTTGTAAACCGCTTAGATTTGGCCTGATGAGTTTGGCTTTAAAATTGGAAAAAAAAACAGCAATCACTTGCATTATACTGATGACACTTGACATTTTTACTTGTAAATGCAAATGAGGAACAACCCCTAATAACGAAAGTCAAGGAATACAGTAAAGAAATGAAAGTAAGATTCAATAAAAGAAGACCAAAGAAACAGTAACCAGCCTTAGAATTGACAATGAAGATAGTGAAGTGGGAGATAATGTATGGCTTTTAGCATTTGCTATCAGCAATAAAGCCACCACAAGAGATTCTGTTTTCATTAAGGCACAGAGTGATTTTTCTATGGCTACATTTGGCAGTCATATTCACACACAAATAGTCCCTGTTGCCAATGTTGTGTACATTCAGCCATGAAATGTTTCCCTTTCTAGCATACGCCTATAAAAACTATAGCAGATCCAAGTTTTGATACTGCGGTTTCACTTGATTTCCTAACAATTGTTTCAATATAGGTTGGAACGGACCATCACACAAGAAAAAACACCAACACCAAAGCACCTATTTAGCCTAATTCTGGCATTTCAGCTGAAATTATGTACAATCTTACATCCTTGTTAAGGTTGCTTTATGACCTTGAAGCATATTTGTCTGAAGTTGACAACGAGAAGTATGTTTTTTATTAATCTCCTACCAAGACTTTAAGTTTTTTTCTTTTACTTTATTTTTCCCGAAGACTCTTGATTTTACATTGCGTTTTTGGCATCTCTCACCAGTTGTTTCAGACATCTGCATGCTCCATTCAAAGTTCTGGGTCTTCCTTCCTAAGAACAAAGAAAAGTATGAACAGCTCCGGCCTTGTAGTATTCTTTTGTGAACTTGCAGAAAAATCCACATTTGGGGCTTTTTCCAAAATTAACTAATAGGACAAGGTAAATAGCAATAGCAATAGCAGTTAGACTTATATACCGCTTCATAGGGCTTTCAGCCCTCTCTAAGCGGTTTACAGAGTCAGCATATTGCCCCCAACAACAATCCGGGTCTTCATTTTACCCACCTCGGAAGGATGGAAGGCTGAGTCAACCTTGAGCCGGTGAGATTTGAACAGCCGAACAGCAGAACTGCAGTCAGCTGAAGTAGCCTGCAGTGCTGCATTTAACCACTGCGCCACCTCGGCTCTCTAAATAACTGTTAGGGATGCAGTGGCTCAGTGGCTAAGATGCTGAGGTTGTCAATCAGAAAGGTTGCCAGTTCGGCGTTGGTTCGAATCCCCAGCGCCGCGTAATGGAGTGAGCTCCCGTGACTTGTCCCAGCTTCTGCCAACCTAGCAGTTCAAAAGCATGAAAAAATGCAAGTAGAAAAATGGGAACCACCTTTGGTGGGAAGGTAACAGCGTTCTGTGCGCCTTTGGTGTTTAGTCATGCTGGTCACATGACCACAGAGACATCTTTGGACAGCGCTGGCTCTTTGGCTTTGAAATGGAGATGAGCACCGCCCCCAAGAGTCGGGAATGACTAGGACATATGTGTGAGGGGAATCTTTATCTTTACCTAAATAACTGTTATCACTTTTCAATCAAATTAGATCTGTTTTGAAATTATACGTTACTTGTCTTCTACTTTTACAGCTAGTCCTCAACTTACAACAGTCCATTTAGTGACTGTTCGAAGTTACAATGGCGCTGAAAAAAGTGACTTATGACCAGTGACGGGTTTCAAATTTTTTAAGAACCTCTTCTGTAGTTGTGGCCTGCTTTGTGGGAGTGGTTTGCTGGCCATGTGACTGGGTGGGGGTGACCAACTTGTAAAATGTGGTGAAACTCACTTAACAACGCTCTTGCTTAGCAACCAAAATGTTGGCTCAGAAACTCTGGCATTTGAAGCACGCAAGTCTTAAATCTGTCAAGTTGCAAGACCCTTGCACCCCTAATCCTTTAGGAAAAAAACCCAGGGGTGTTCAAACTTAACAGCTTTAAGACTTGTGGACTTCAACTCCCAGAATTCCTCCTCCAGTCATGTTGGCTCAGAAACTCTGGCATTGAAGTGTGCAAGTCTTAAAGCTGTCAAGTTACAAGACCCTTGTACCCCTAACCCTTTAGAAAAAACCCTCAGGGGTGTTCAAATTTGACAGCTTTAAGACTTGTGGCCTTCAACTCCCAGAATTCCTCCTCTCACTCTTCATCTTGATGATGTGCAGACGGGCGGGGGGAGGGAGCTGGAACCGGTTCTAAACGCACTGTAGATTTGTGGAACCTCTTCTATAGAAGAGGTTAGAACTGGCAGGAACCCACCCCTGCGTATGACCATTTTTCACACTTACACTGTGGCATCTCAATGGTCAGGTGATCCAAATTCTGACATTTGGCAGCTGACTCATATTTATGATGGGTTGCAGTGTCCCGGGATCATGTGATCACCTTTTGCGACCTTCAACGGGAAAGCCAGATTCGCTTAATAACTGTGTTTCTAGCTTAATAACTGCAGTGATTTACTTAACAACTGTGGCAAGAAAGGTTGTAAAATGGGGCAAAACTGACTTAACAGCTATCTCACTTAGAGAACATTTTGGCTCAGTTGTGTTCCTAAACTGGGGACTACCTGTAATGAGTCACAGTTGTGTGTCTGTGTGTGTTAATTTCATATCCATAGTAAGAAAAGTATGCTTATTTATTTAGTTTATTTAACAAAAATTGTCGCTCATCTCACCATAAAATGATTCTGGGTGGTTTGCAATGTTAAAAAGAAGACGACTATACAAACATAATTCTTATTCTATAATAAGAATAAAATGTTGTAAAAATACAAATTATCAACTATAACTAAAAGATGCGGAGGGAAGAAGTAGGATGAGTGTTCTGACTCCCCTTCTTCGCTCGTTCACAGACGACAGTCAGACAGACTTAAAAGGAAATAACTTTATCAGTCCTGGCTCACGCTGGCTGTGAGCCCAAAATAAACATAAATAAAGTCTCTGGCCAAAAGGTTACGCAGCAGAATGCAAAAACAAAGGGCTCTTACAGCAAAACCAGGTTTACAGAAAGGAAGCAAATCACTTCTCCAAGTGTCTCTTTGAATCATGGTTACAGAAAGTAAATCACTTATCCAAGTGCCTCTCACAAACAAACCACGACCGATGAACGACGAACCACGAACGAACGAACATTGACATCTGCCACCAGGGCGTGGCACCATCAGTCCTTTTATCTCCAGAAGATGACACTAACGAGCAACAGCTGGAGCAACATTCCTGCATCCCGACTCAACTCACAGCAAACTTCTGCTGAGTCACAACAGATGAGTAATGGGGGGGGAAGTGGGGGTGGAGTAGGGTAGCATTTGTTGTTAATCAGCCACCTCCAACATGACACTCCCCCATTGGAGTCCCAGGCCCACATATAATAATTTTAATATTCAATTCAATATCAGATGACTCTCCTAATCAGTGGGGAAATTGAAATAACAGCAGTATATAATTTCAAGGGATTTGGTGTTTTGCATTCTACATTTCTAAGTCTTTGCATCCATAGGACAAACAAACATTTTTTAAACTGATATACAAGAATATCAGTTGCATATTGCAGAAGAAAGACCAAATGTCAACTATCAATTTTTCTAATATGGTAGTTATAATGAGTGGCATTTACTCCTAATATTTGTCACAAACAGGACCTACTGGATATGATACAATTCCATGGTAAAGTTCCTGTTCTGCTAGGTGCCTTGAGCAGGATATAAAATAAATAAAAGAATGAATAGCAGTGTGTGAATCTCTTGTTCGGCTTATATGCAAACAGTTTCTAAATTTTAGGAACTATTTGTGTTACAACCTGCTTTGAAATAAATTATCTGCGTGCCAACAATTTTTTTGTAAAGCAGCTGGCACATGAAACAATTAAGTATTAAGCTGTAAAAATGTCAAGTACCCAAATTTAGCTTCCCCTATAGTTCACTTGGCTCGTATCGCTGATCAAGCTGGATACTAGGCGTATATTGGTCATAAATAGTTGCTAAAGTGTCCTTCCCTTCTCGGATGTCTAACAGCCTTTGTGAAGTCGGATTCCACAAGTACAAATATTTCTTCTGACTTCCCCAAGAACTGATGGCCGTTGCGTGGCAAATGTCCGCCTGAACATTGCGATACTTTCTCAGGAATACTTAAAAAAAGAAATAGGCATTTTCCATAAGAACTCAAATTGTCTGTCCAAGTCATGACATCTTCTTTTAATAGATCGAATTTGATCTATTACATCGGGTCTCCGTCTTTTAGAAAGCTTCTGGAGGTCGTTGTTTTCTTTTAGCTTCTAATGCCTTGATATAAATAGACATAATGTCTACCGCCACCAGAAAGAAGACTTCTTCATCAGTGGTAAAATCCTTGGGGAAATCTTTTTGATCCCAACACTTTACAGAATCAACATGTCTCACGAAGAGGAACACTTTTCTACTGTCTTCATCAAGGACAAAAACTTCTGCTCTCCTGAAGATAGCTGTATGTTGAGCCTGAAGGCTTCCTTCAATAAGGAAATTTATGCATTGCTGGCAACTTTCTCCATAGATTAGATTGTGCTTCCCCAAGAAATCTGATCTATGGAAAGGAATATTGAACTCTTGAAGGAAAATGGAAGAAACTGGCAGGACACCACCAGCTGCCACGTCAAAAAAGTTAATGATATGAAGCTGGCACGCACAGACATTAAAAAGAAGTTCTCCGAGATGGTGAAGAATGCTGAGCATCATAAACCAAGATTAGAAGACGTTGAACAAGTGATCCTGGAAGTCCAGCGACATGTTGGTTCTTTGGAAGGGGAATTGAAGACTTGTACGCTCACTGATCCGATATGCAGGAAAGAAGCTCCTTGTAAGATCCTCGGAGTTGTTGGTAGTTTGAAAAAAGATGAGTCAGAAAGTTGTTTCAGAATGTAAGATGTTCTCAGCTAAAAAGGAAACATCGTCCAACAAATGGAATGAAAAGGTAAAATTGCAGCTAGGACCCGATTTGTATCTTGTGAACATTGCTTGCTTGTTAATTTAGAAATAATCTAACTTTATGTTTTTATTAAGTTAAAAGCAGAATTAATAGTGCAAACCAGGTATTAATGCAGGATGCATCTAAATCAGTGTTTCTCAACCTTGGCAACTTGAAGACGTCTGGACTTCAACTCCCAGAATTCCCCAGCCAGCATTCGCTGGCTGGGGAATTCTGGGAGTTGAAGTCCAGACGTCTTCAAGTTGCCAAGGTTGAGAAACACTGATCTAAATATAAGCAATAAGCAGTTAGACTTATATACCGCTTCATAGGGCTTTCAGTTAAAATTCAGTTCATTGTCATTCAGTTAATTATTCAGTTAATTATTCAGTTAATTGTCGTTCATTCTAAAAACTTTAAAGATAAAATCTTTTTTCCATTGTCTTTGGTGACAGAACTCTCTTTCAAATTCAGTGTGGTGTAATTAGTCAAATTCTAACCATATGCTGCTTTTCAAGCTCTTGGAATATTACTGTATTGGATTTTTATTCCAAATTGAAAATAATGTAAATTATCTCTGGAATGAGATAATTGCACTATTAATTTTCGGGCAAATTATCCAAACATACAAGCAAATGAAAGACAGCAGTAACATTTAAAAATGAAATAATTGAGCCATTATGTATTATATTTTATTCAATGCTCATAATCAACCAAACTGTCAATTTCTTTTTCCCAGTCCCTTTGTATCTCTAATTTGTTTATAAATTACATGATTTGTAAAAAAAATAATACTTTATATCTTGACTTACACAACTTCACTTAATGACTGTTCAAAGTTATAACAGCATTGAAAAAAGTGACTTATGACCATTTTTCACACTCACAACCATTGTGCTATTCCTTTGGTCACATGATCAAAATTTGAATGCTTTGCAATTGGTTCATATTTATCACTCTCTCCCTATCCCCCTCCCCTCTCTTCCTCTTCCTCTCCCTCCCCCTCCCCTCTCCCTCCCTCCCTCCCACCCCTCCATCTCTCTCTCACACACACACACATGCAAGCCAAGTTTTAAAATCAATGTGTTGCATAGAATTTTATTCCTCACTTTTCTCTGTATGGTAAAATTATAAGCAGAAAAATGAGACAACTGTAAATTGTTTCATGATCAGTAGAGAGGGCTGTAACACCAAGACTAATAGCCAGTTTCCATCTGAGAGGCTACGAAGTGTTCAAAATAAGATAAAATTGGTAAACAGCTCATATTTATAATAGTTGCATGTCCCAGAGTCATATAATCACCTTTCTCAACCTTCTGACAAGCACAGACAATGGGGAAGCCCGATTCACTTAATAGCCATGTCACTAACTTAAGAACTGCAGTGATTCACTTAATAACTGTGGCAAGGAAAGTCATAAACTCACTTAAATGTTTGACTTAGCAACATAACTTTGGGGTTAAATCATGGTTGTAAATTGAGAACTACCTAGTACTAACGACAATATACATTTATTAGACTGAAATATTGGTTTGATTCAGATGCATTACTAAAAATTTTACTTTATCTGTAGATTATCATGATAAAAATTAGCCTAAAGCAAACTTGACTTCGAGTTGGAGCAATCTTGTACTGATCAAAAGTTTCACCATAATTAAGATTAATTATAGTTTGCCACCTGTTCAAATGCACAGCTAAATCTGGCACAAATCCGCACTACTTAATCTCAAATGGAAGCTGAATCTTTTTCTTTGCAGTCATACTGGGAAACTGGAGGAAAAGTAAACATGTGAACCTAATGTTTGAACTACTTATACTTAATACTAAACTATGATACAGTTTTACTTGTGAATCAGGCCGTAAGTAGTGAATGTGTTTCTCTAGTCACCTCTCAACTATTATTTTTCAGGTTCTATAAAGACCTAAAAATGTTCACATGATATGAGATTAAAAATGAAACAAAATTAGTGAACTTTGAAGAAATGTCCATGAGTAACTTCCGCACCCCCAAAAATCAGATTTCCCATGTTGAGTAAGTAGACCATCCCTATTTCCATCAATTGTAGTGCAAAAATGCAATGGCAATATTTATTTTCCGGTACAAATGTTTTAATCTTTTCACTATTTAACTTATTAATATAAGAGTATGTGATTTGAATACATTTATTTGTTTAAAAAAATAATATAGCCATCCATCTGAAATACATAATTGTGGGTGATGAACAATAGATACAAGATAATATAAACATCCATTAAAATAATGAGAGTTCAAGGAAAAAGTAGGAAAAATCTAAGCATTTACAATTGCCTAGTGCTTAAACCAATTGTCCTCTGTATCAAGCAAAAAAATATCTTGGGCTTGAATAACGTGATTTGCCTTATGAGATGTGTATATATAACTATACTAATCTGCAAAAGATTCCTCATAGTATTTGCGTCAACCTATAGTATCTTATCTCATTCTTCCTCCAGAAGTATCTGAATAAACCTCTGATCTCTAATTGGAGAAAAACAAATATGGCAATCTGATATAATTTTTATCGACAATAGACACCTGTTGTGGCCCAGCAGGAGCCGTTGGAGCTGCCACCAGACTCCGACAGGGAGGGGCCCTATGAGTCGGCTCTGGAGGAGGTGGAGGACCCTGGACAGGGTTCCGACTCCGAGCAGGGCGCAGAGAGGCTGGTTAGCCACCAGGTGGCGCCTGAGCCTTGGACCAGTGGGGAGGAGACAAGGGAGAGTGATCCAGAAGCCAGCAGTGAGTTGTTCCTGGATGCACGCCATCGAAGAGCTACTTGGCGTCAGGAACAATTACGCAATTACAGGAGGTAATTGCGCTCAGCTGGTGGTCATCAGGCTCCTCTCCAGACTATAAAAAAGACTGCTTGTGACACGCCCCTCTTGCAGAAGTCAATGCATTGACTAAAGAGAACTGTTGTAACTAACTTGGCAGGCTGGATTGCTGCCAAGGTTTGTCTGAGTTGCTGCCAAGGTCCTTATCTGTTTGTTTGCTTGGCTTTCAGCCACCGAGATTTTGGTCTTGCTATTAAAGGACATTCCAGTTAAGCTTGTCTCGGCATTCGTTACTGGACGGAGGAGGGGGTCAGAACAGACACCCTTGCTCATTTTCACTATTTGGCTATCTTCATTATTTTTTCCCTGCAACGGGTTGAAATTTTGTAATAATCTCATGATAGCACATTCTCACCTGAAACCAAAGAAGAACGTATGGAAGAAGACCAACAATTTGTGAGATTTGGCAGATTTTGTAAGTTGTTAATCATTTTTAAAAAGTCAAGTTGGGGATCTGCAGAACCCTATACAGATATCTCAAGAATCTTGGCACCCAAGATTAGCAAACTTTAACATACAGTGTTGGAAATTCACCCTTAATATGTTTGAAAATAGCAATCTTATTGGCCTTCTGTTGAGTGTAAAGACCTGGCTTTTCTCCTAGTCATTAAACCAGGATCACACCTGAGCACATTCTATGGTACATGTGCCTATTTTTACCACCAGTCTCAATTACATGTTTTGGGTTTGAGATTTTTTTTTGAATTGTATTTTTTCTTTTTTTGTTTGTTGAGTCACAAGTTGTCATCTTTATAAATCTTTTAAATTAAAAATATAAATAAATCATTCTCTAGCTCTGTTTTCTTCTTGTGTGGCAGTTAGGATTTTCTGCATTAGGATTGAAGTCTTGTTTGCAGTTGAAATCTGAAAACCAGAAGGGGAGAAAAAAAGATAAAATAGAGAAGACTTTGGATTTATTTTTTTTACTGAGAAATGTATGTGTAAGATGAGTGTCAGAATCTGGGGGTGGAATCAAAAGAGGAATTAACCTAGAGTCTTTAGGAAGCCACAAACAAACCAAGTCCAACTCCTCTTGAATTCCAAAGCCCACCAATGTTTTCACTTTTATTCCAAGTTCTCATCTGTTTACTTTGAAGTAAATAAAAAAGTAATTGGGGGCTGAATACTATGCGTTCAATATAATTTGTTTCGCCCTGTGAATCTCTGGAATGGTCGGTCTCTCCTACTCTCCATTTCTTTTTCCTTTCCACTATCCAGTAACTATTGCACGTATTCTCTTTGCTACAGACAATTACCCATTTTAAGTGGTATTACTGAGAAAAATCCAAGTCTTCCTAATTTTTCTCGGAAGATTATTGGGAAGTTGTAGTGAAGCATGGGATGCCATTGATATAAACTGAAGGTGCATCCGATGATACAGCCTGTGACTCTGCAGAAGAAGATTGTTTTTAAAGATCTGCATTTTTTGCATTTCTCTGAATGACATACAAGAATGTTTCTCCCCTCCGTACATTTTACAGAACTACTTCAACTTATTTTTTGGATAGGTAGAATATGATTAATGCCTTTGGGTTTCGATTGTTGTTTGGAATCATAACAGGTGATGTTTATGCAAGCTAGCCAAAATACGCATTTAGTTTAAGGACAGTCTGTTCTTCCATATAAATATATTTATCTTTTCATAGCGTCAGTCTTGATTTCTTTAAACGAACAGCTGGTAGGACCAGCAGATTTTAGCTATGCTCTCCCCACCCTTATTTAGCGTTACCCTGTTCCACTCTTAATCAGAGCCACTTATATATAATCATTTTTGACCCAATGGTTTATGCTTGCGGTGGAAAGCACAGTTACTATAAAATATGATTTTTAAAAATCATGGCATGGATTTTACTAGATAGATATGAACTTTCTTTTTAACTTGGAGTGAGACATTAAGAACTTTAATGCATATGCTTCAGAGGTGGGTTCCTACCAGTTCGCACCAGTTCGGTAGAACCGGTTCGTCAAATCCCTGAACCGGTTAGAAGAGGTTCCACCAGTGGACCCAGAAAGCAGGCCACACCTACAGAAGAGGTTCCAAAAATTTTTGAAACCCACCACTGACACACACACACACACACACACACAGAGAGACTGACACAGAGAGAGAGAGAAAGAGAAAGAAAGGAAGAAATAAATAAAAGAAAAAAGAAAGAAAAAGAGTGAGAGAGATGAAAGAAAAAAGAAAAAGGGACAGAGAGACAAAAGGAAGGAAAGAGAGAGAGAGAGAGAGAGAGAGAGAGAGAGAGAGAGAGAGAGAGAGAGAGAGAGAACACATGGCTGGCAAGCCACTCCCACCAGGTCACATGGCCAGCAAGCCACTCCCACAAAGGAGGCCACACCCACAGAGTAGGTTCCAAAAATTTTTGAAACCCACCCCTGATATGCTTTCAAAAACACATACATTACTTCTTACTTCTAAAGTATTAAGAAAATAACAATGTACTAATAAGACATCTTGAGCCAATAAATTCAAGGCAAAATAAGCTTGCAAGTGTGGAAGATTCATATCCACTTCCAGTTCTCCTGGCTCTTTTATTGCCAAGACTGGCAAATATCAAGGACAAAATGTCTTCTCAAATTCTGAAGGCCAAACAAGGATAATACAATTATGATTTGGATATTGTTGAGAGGACTGAGCAATTTTCTATGCTAGTTTTCCAGAGAAACCAGGATGCTTTCTGTCTCTGTGGGATCAGGCCCAAACCTGTGGTAGAAGAGATACGAAGGTGCTAATGGTTCAAAAGTGTAAGTTATACAGGTCCCAGCAGTCCCCCTAAATTTGAGTAGGGTTTAAACCTCAGATGAACTGTTTCAGGGTTGGAGCGACATTTCATCTGTCCCAACATCTAGTTAAATTTTAGGAGCATTGTATGCTGTGAATCTGCACAATTCTTAGGTGATACATTCTATGCTGAATTCCCCACTGAAGAAAAAGTCGTTTCAGAGGAATAACTGATTCATTTCTCATCCATTTCCAAATACGCAAAAGATAAATGAACACAAGATTGTAGGAGCCAAGGTGGCGCAGTGGTTAGGGTGCAGTACTGCAGGCCACTTCAGCTGACTGCTATCTGCAATTCAGCGGTTCTAATCTCACCGGCTCAAGGTTGACTCAACCTTCCATCCTTCCGAGGTGGGTAAAATGAGGACCCGGACTGTGGGGGCAATATGCCGACTCTGTAAACCGCTTAGAGAGGGCTGAAAGCCCTATGAAGCGGTATATAAGTCTAACTGCTATTGCTATTGCTACAAAATAAATGGTTTCTTTAAATGCTTGATCCAACATAACACAATGAAATCAAATGGGATATTTCATTTATTTAATTTATTTCATTTGTATGCCGCCCTTTTCCCCGAGGGGGACTCATATTCTAGGGTGAATCATAGTTTTCCTCTTCGGGTTGTCTAGTATGAAAACTTTACCAGAACTTTTTTCAAATTATATAGATCTTCTCTGAACTGCAGGACAATTTTCATCTCTTTTGATACTGGCCATATTGACTAGAATTGGTAGAAGTTGGAATTAGTGAAGTAGAAGGTCATTAGTAGTTGACTTTTCTTTAGGAAGACTTCTATCATCTCCAACTGTTAAGCAAATGACCCACTTATCAAGTTTCATAACTTTTAATTTATTGGTCTTCATCCAGTGGTGGGATTCAAACCTTTTTACTACCGGTTCTGTGGGCGTGGCTTGGCGGGTTGTAAAATCTCCATTCCTTCCTTACTCCAGGGGAAGGATACTGTAAAATATCCGTTCCCTCCCCACTGCAGGAGAAGGATACTGCAAAATCCCCATTCCCTCCCCATCAGCTGGGACTCGGGAAGCAGAGAATGGGGCCAGTAAGAGTTGGTATTTACCAGTTCTCTGAACTACTCAAAATTTCTGCTACCGGTTCTCCAACTACAACTGTTATGGTGTTGTAAATACTGGACCCATTGTTTCTGTTTTCTTGAAATAAAAAAATAAAGAAACGTAGATTGTCAACATAGGAAAAAGGAAAATTCCTATCAGCTTGGAGGATAGGCTATTCCAGTATTGCTCTTGGGTAATTTTTCTTATTGTTTGATTTGTGATTTTGGATATTATTGCATTTGTTCTGGCATGTTATTGTTAATCACTCCAGTTGTCCATATAAAAGGGAAAGATCTGCATGAACATGAAACAGAATTAAAGCTTAATGTAGGCAATAAAAATGCATTTTAATGGAATCCAGGGCCAATTGAGCTATTCTCAAAAAGGAGAGGGGGGGGAAATCACTGGCTCCATCCAATAAACCACAGCTGGATTTACTGAACATGCATCTGTACAACGTTAAGCAAAACCAGGTTATAATTCAGTTCTTAAATAAGAAGTGAAAGTTTCTCTCTAATGCTTCCCAGCTGGGCTTGTCTGCTTCTTTCGCTGAGATTGTCCGTCAAGCTAAGGCCTAGGATTTACTATTGTTCAGAGTACAATTGGCAATTAGAATCTCATCATTCACTCCGCAGGGGGAAAAAACAGTGGTTTCCCAACGGAACTACTGAACATTTGGAGACAAGCTCCAAACTGGTTTGCAGTTAGAGACCTGTCTCCTTTCAATAGTACTTATATTTTTGTGCTTAGCGTATATTCGGAGGGATTGCTTGATCATTCAAAACAAACAAATGCATCCTTGCAACCTTTAAAAGGAGACAAATCATGGACACAGGGTTTGTTTTTTAAAAGAATTTGGGTGAAGTTTAGATTTTGGTAGACTTGCATCTTCTGCTGGATGTGGTGGGGTTGAAGAAGGACATATGGACTTCTTTCATTTCTTTTTATTTATTTTATTTATTTATTTTTATTTTATTAAATTAAGGTTCTATCACTGCTCTTAGTAAAGTTCTAGTCTTTGTGTGAAGTGTTTGCCTTGATGAGATGGCAAGAGAACCTTTTCAAACCATCCCGAGATAAGGAAATTATGTCACCCATTTATAAAAGGCATTTTAACTTAATTTTTAATTGTTTTGAGGACCCAGAACATGTTGCCTGTATGCAAAGGGAGATGCTTATGAGCTCCATGTGGCTGATTCACAATCTAAAATAGAAATAATATTGGTAGAGGAGCTTCAGAAAAGTTCCTTAAAGTATCTGAATCTCTCCGGTCTTTTTGGATTGACAGTTCGTTGAATTCAGAGCCATTGTAGTATAAGGTGTTATGCTAAGTCTAGAGAAATCCCTGTGTATTCATTTAACCATGGCTAACTGTAGATGACCAATGGGTTAGCCACACTCTTTTAGCCCAGCTAATCTCACAAGGTTATCGTGGGGATAAAATGAAGTGAGACTCTTCTTCTAATGAATATTGCCTTCAAATCCCAGATGGGAAATAAATTGAATGAATGAAAAAAAAACAAAAACCCATGAACGCAGTTAACAACAAGCACAGCTTTGATGCCATGGCAATTCTCAGCAAGGATAATCTATTGATTCTGAGTGGAAATATGAGCATTGAGTATGGAAGACATAAAAGGACAAAATGTGTTTAGTCTTAACCAAGGACAGCACTTGCACAATATCCAAACACAATATTGTGCTTATCCAAGCACAATTCATGCAATCTGGGATACTTTTGCAATGCCTACTTATTTTGTGGTATAGTGCCACAATGTCTTTATGTATAGTAGTCACAGGACTGATTTGGTTCACCTAATGTTAATACGTAGAGACATTCAAGGACATACCATGAGCCTCTTAAAAAAGGTCCTATTAAATCTTGTCATCCTATCATCATCTTTAGTGGATATTACCTCTGAGCCAGTGGTGGGTTTCAAAAACATTTCAGGACCTCTTCTGTAGGTGTGGCCTGCTTTCCGGGTCCACTGGTGGGACCTCTTCTAACCGGTTCGGTAGATTTGACGAACCGGTTCTACCGAATAGGTGCGAGAACTGGTAGGAACCCACCTCTGCTCTGAGCTAAGGTAAGACATGGATGCATCAGGAAAGTACATGTATATCAGCAACCATGATATTAGATTGGTTAAGATTTATACATTAAACAGACTCAAATCATTACTCAATTAATCATAACGGTTAATATGGTTAGTAATTGTTAATGTAGTTATTAATGGATTGCTACAAAAGCTGAATGTCACATTCCAATAATTCTCTGAGGGCACTTTGATATAGTATTCCAAGTGTGGCCTCACTAGTACAGTATAGAATGGTACTATTATTTCTTGTGATTTTGATGCTATCCTGTTCTGACCCCCCCTTGTCCCACACCAACACACTCCGAGCCAAAGATAAGTTATGGCATTTAATTAACAGACAGACAGGTCCTTGACAGCAAACCGGCACAGACAAGCTTGGGCAGCAATCCGGCACAGATAAGCCCTGGCAGCAATCCAGCCTGCCAAGCTCACAATCATGTTCTCCAACATTAGTTCCTGCGTTGACTTCTGCAAAAGGGGCGTGTGCACAAGCAGTCTTTTTATAGTCTGGAGAGGAGCCTAATGACCACCAGCTGAGTGCAATTACCTCCTGTAATTTTGTAATTGTTCCTGATGCCTATTAGCTTTCCGGTGCCAGGCATCTAGGAACAACTCCCTTGTCTCCTCCCCACTGCTGACGTCCGGATCACACTCTCTTGTCTCCTCCCCACTGGTCCAAGGCTCAGGCGCCTTCTGGTGGCCAACCAGCCTCTCTGTGCCCTGCTCAGAGTCGGAACCCCGTCCAAGGTCCTCCACATCCTCCAAAGCCGACTCATAGGGCCCCTCGCTGTCGGAGTCTGGTGGCAGCTCCAACAGCTCCTGCTGGGCCACAACACTATGCCTACTACTGTTAAGCCAGGCATCGCCTATTCTTGTGATGGGGAACCAATGCACATGTACAAGAGGTGGCACGCAGCTCCTTCTCTGATGGCACGTGAGCCGTCACCCCAGTTCAGCTCTGTGTGCCTCCCATTATCCATTTGGCCTTTGGGTCTCTGCCATGCCCGGGTCCCGCTGGGGGAGTCATGTGTGCATGTGTGGGTGGCAGGACACATGCAGGGGAAATGTGCACATGCGTGGGGTGCATGTGGAGGGTAACATGCATGCATGGGGGGCGAGGTGTGCAGGGAGTTGCATGCATATGTGCAGGGGGCGGGGCATGCGTGGGGGCATGGATAGCATTTTGGGTTCGGCCACACGTGCATTCATGCATTCGTGCACGCACTCGGTCCGGAAAAAGTTAGCCATCACTGGCCTATTCTATGCCTCTGAAGTTGGTTTTTCCTCCCTTACTTTTCTCTCTAATGAACTGCACCTTGTTGGATGGAATGTTGGACAGAATTTTACGATTAAACTTTCATAAAAACATTCATTGTAGAGGTTCTGGCAGAAGGGGGGGGAAAATCAAAGTGAATTAAAAAGAAGAAGGAAGTTGAATATTATAACTCTGCCAGATTAGACTTGGTACATAAGGAGGTGATTCAAATGGCTCTTAAAAAAAAAAAAAGAAGTCAGGTGTTCATAAAACCTCCCGGTTAATTTTGGATGGAATCCCCAATTGCTGCTAATGGTATGATAATTTATGTCTAAAGCTGCCTTCAGCTCTAACTCCTGCCTTTTCCAGAACATGTTTATTCAAGTAATCGTGTCCAACCATCGGCCCAGGCTATGGTAGATGGGAATGAAAATGGCATGATATTTAAAAGTAGTTTTTTTTTTCCGTCTTGATTGCTTTAAGAACACTTTGCTCTCAGAAGAATCCAGGCAAATATTATGCGCCAGAAAGAACAGCTTATAAAAAGGAGACCCTGTTCATCGTGGGCCAATGCAAGTTTCCCCTTTGAAGGCAACCTGCTTCACAGTTGCCAGATTGCAACACCTGAGAGAAAGTGGTAATTGAAAGCAAATATTTTATACAGCAGCCTCTCCAGCTTTCAAATGACTTCGTCTCTAGTACCATGTTTCCCCGAAATTACGACGTGTCCTGATAATAAGACCATGCCATATTTTTCCTGTAGGCAAAAATATACGCCCTCCCCCAATAATAAGCCCCCTTGACAACCCCCCCTCCAGCCAGGCAGAGCGCCACTCACCAACCTAGCGATATCCCGAAGGCGCAAAGCCACAGGAGCTGGGGGGAGGGGGCAAAGATGCTCACATTGCTTGACGCCTTTGGGATAACGCTAAGCTGTTGGGTGGCGCTGTGCCCAGCTGGAGCGTGGGGTTGCCAGGCAGCTGCTCTCATGAGCAGCCACCCAGCAACACCCCTTTCCAGCTGGGCAGAGCGCCACTCACCGACCCAGTAATATCCCAAAGGCGCTAAGTCACGTGGCGCTCTGCCCGGCTGGAAAGAGAGGTTGCATGAGCACTTGTTCTGCCTCCAGCTCGTGTGCGTCCCTGCCTCACCATGCCCAACTCTCCCTGCAGGGCTGGGCCAGGGTGCCACCACAGCACCGCTGCCACCCCCACTGCCACCGCCCCGCTACCGCCCCACTGCCGCCATGCTCCAAGCATAACTGGCTTCCAAACTCCAGAGATCCGGTGTTGAGTCTTCCGGCAGCAGCCGCTCTGGGATTACGCTCTATGGTTGTGGGTTGGCTGTTGGAAGACTCTGGTCTTCCCACAGCCAGCCCACAACCTTACAGTGTAGTCCCAGAGCGGCCCCTGCCGGAAGACTTGGCAACGGATCTCTGGAGTTTGGAAGCCAGTTATGCTTGGAGCATGGCAGCAGTGGCGGCAGTGGGGCGGCAGTGGGGCAACGGCAGTGGGGTGGCGGCGGTGGCACCCTGGCCCATCCCTGCAGGGAGAGTTGGGCATGGTGAGGCAGGGAGGCACGCGAGCTGGAGGCAGAACAAGCTCGCACAATCTCTCTTTCCAGCCGGGCAGAGCGCCACGCGGCAGAACAAGTGATCTCTCTCTCTCACACACACACACACACACATCATATTTTTCGGACTATAGGACGCTCTGAAGTATAAGACACCCCTAGATTTTGGAGAGGAAAACAAAGGAAAAACATCCGCCTCTACCTCTCAGCAATTTGCCTCCTTGCAACAAACAATACAGGTAATATACACTGTTTGTAGCGTCATATTTCAGACTATACTTGTACAGATGCTGTTAAAATTGATGTGTTTTCTGGAAGTATAGTTATTCTCTGCTATTTAAAAGAGTAGCACTTTTTAAAACAATAGCACTGGGCCTCTTCAGATCAAGCATTTATTTTAAAAAGCTTCTTCATTTTGTTTAGTTGTCTAGAATAATAATAAAGCAGTCTTCCTTCCTGCCTTCCTTACAAGGATTAGCCCTGCAAAGCGGAAAAAAAACCCAAAATGAGATTTCTTCCAACAACCGGTTCTCCGAACTGCTTAGAAAGTTACCGACCAGTTCTCCCCAATAGGTGCGAACCGGCTGAATCCCACCACTGCTATGACCCCACAGTTTCCCATAGTGGACTATGTTCTATGTTCTAATATGTGACAGGCTTGAGTTGTATAATGGTATTTTGTGCCTCCATGATTTATTATATTGCTTGACTACTGTGGGGGGGGGATGTTCTGGGAGGGGGAAATACTTGGTACACAAACTATTTAGACGCCTCTTGAAAATCTTTTCAGAGAAAAAAAATATTTTAATGTGTAGCAATAGCAATAGCACTTAGACTTATATACTGCTTTACAGTACTTTACAGCCCTCTCTAAGCGGTTTATAGAGTCAGCATATTGCCCCCAACGATCTGGATCCTCATTGTATATGGAATAGTATATATGGGAAACAGTCATAATGCCTCTTGGATGAATTCAGGCACTACTTGAATGCCTAAACTCAGTTATAGAAACCACTTTAAAAAAAATTAAGTAGCTCTTTAACATAATTATGCACACTTTCACATTTGTGGTCCCTTTTATAGTGGGAAATCACAGTTAGTTTCTTTGCAAGTAATATTTTCCATGTGTTGTGCTGTTTTAACCATTCTTTCACTGGGGAAGTTGCCATGATAATTATGTAAAGCTCAGTTTTAGCTTGTCTAACTTGGAAGTGGTTCTTCCCTTATTCAGCATTTGTATGGATGCTACAGCTTGAAACATTTGTAACTTGGATTTATGCATGCTTATTGAGGATAATTTTTAATGTTAATTTTCTGCTAAAATGTGGGCTTATAATTTATTTTATTACTATTTTAGTATCTGTGCCCAGTGGTTTTTAAAATTGATTATTTGTCTAATTTGTTTTTCAGATTAATTTGTTTTAAAAGTTTACTTATTTCTTTCACACATTTGCTCATATTAAACCTGTAAATTATCTACCGTTCAATCGTCAGGGATTCTTAAATAAATAAAATGTGGTAAGGTTCAAAGAGAGGGATTCCGTTACAAGCGGTTTCCCTTTTTATTTATTTTTTAATCTCTTGCGCATTCTCATACAAAATGTTGAAGATACCGTTTATATCTTGGGAGTATTTATTGTTTTAGTTCCAGTCAGCAATTTCAGTTTAAACTGCATAGTGGTTTAATATTTATCAGCCATCATTATGGCCAGTTTACCTGAAATAACAAAATAGCGGAAGGTGAAATGATTAGGAGACGATTAGCTCAGAAGTCTCTGGCTGGCTATTTTTGAAAATGGAATGCTTATATGAAAGAACTGTCTGGGATTAATCCAAGCATGATCTATCCCTTCCCCCATTAGTTAATAGTGTAATTTTGGGGTGGAGGAATACATTCATACAAGCATCCTCTAGATGTCACTGAAGCACTGAAGACTACAGAAAATGTAGATCCAAACATAAATAAATTCACTGCTAACCACAGTCAGCATTATGCCAGTTTATTATTATTTTTTAAAGCGTGTTCTGGCTTTATAATTTATAGACTACCAAAACTCTTGTGTCTGTTTTATTGCTTGAAATCTTTGATTAGGTGAAATGATGAATCTTAAGGCACTGCTTTTTGGCCCACCCATGGTCATTCTGTTTGTCTGTTTAAGTAAAGTTTCTCAATTATTTTCCAGTTATCAGTGTCAATTAGTGTTAGAAGCTACCTATTAGTTTCAAATCACCTTTATTCTTTAAATGATAAAAAAAAATTCAGATCGGTCCTGTTTTTAATTTTAAAATAATGGGAATGTTAATCGGTTTCACAGAACTGTGAAAATCTCTTAGATTTTGGATGTTGAATTTTTATGGGCTGTTATACTCTGGCAGAAAGATCAACTTTAGATCCCAATGTTCCTTGCTGTGTGCCAGATTAAAAAAAGGACAATAAAAAAGAAAGAAAGAAAAAAGAAGGGAAGCTATTTTATTGAACTGTATCAGTGAAAATGCCCAGCCAGATGGATAATTTCGAATAATTAAACGGAACCATATCTGATGAGGATTTCCCCAAATCCCTTCTGTATAGTTGCCAAGGAACATGGGTGTGGAAACATTTGTAATAGTAACAGGAGTTGAATTTGACCCCAAAAAGTCTTAACTGCTAATAGCGATTAAGAAATATCCCAGTAGCAATGGTATGGTTATTGTTATACCAGCTCTACAATAGTTGGATAGAAGAACTTATCAAAATCTGTAAATTTAGAAGTGGATAATGGGCACAGTATACATCAGAACATTCTCATATGCTCCAATTCATATGTGAATTATCAAAAATAATTGTCCTAAACAAGAATCCCTCTGACTCACTCAGGAATCTGAGACTCCTTATCACACCTTGCAACCACCAGATGCTGTCAGATAGTTTTAAAACATGCCACACAATGTAGCAAAGGGCAGGAATAGAGGCAGTTAGTGCCATGTTTAGTACTGTCTCATTGGCCAACTAGACTACATGGGGCAGCCCTTGAAGAGCATTCGGAGACTTCAGCTCGTCCAGAATGCAGCCGCGTGAGCGATTGTGGGTGCACCTCGGTACACCCACGTTACACCTATCCTCCGTGAGCTGCACTGGTTACCGATTGGTCTCCGGATACGCTTCAAGGTGCTAGTCGTCACTTATAAAGCCCTTCATGGTATTGGACCTGGGTACTTGAGAGACCGCCTGCTGCCAATTACCTCCCAAAGACCCATTAGATCACACAGATTAGGCCTCCTCCGGGTTCCGTCTACTAGCCAATGTCATCTGGCTACTACCCGGGGGAGGGCCTTCTCTGTGGCGGCTCCGGCCCTTTGGAACGAGCTCCCCGCAGAGATTCGGACCCTCACCTCTCTCCAGGCCTTCCGAAAAGCCGTTAAAACCTGGCTGTGTCGGCAGGCCTGGGGTCGATGAGTTCCCTTCCCCTCTCGAATCGTGTGGCTGTTGGTTGTTTTAAATGCCCTGTATTTTTTTGTTGTCGTTTTTGTGTTTCCCTTCCCCTCCTTGGGTTTGTGCGCCGCCCTGAGTCCCGCTGGGAATAGGGCGGCATATAAATAAAATGAACCTCGAACCTCGACTAAAATATTAGCCATTCTGAAGGAGAAGGTGAAGACATATATGTTAATGTTGGAAACATACTTCTTACAGTTGGCATCTGTCTGGAAAGGGCTGTGTTGAAAGTGGGTGACATAATTAGGATGTGATCGATATTGCTTTGGAAAAGATATTTATTGCCTGCCTCGCAAAACTTGCATAGCCACCTGGAGATCAGACGTAGATTCCAAATTGCAATTTATACACACGCACACTCTCACACACACTGTTTCCATGCTTTGCCTATTTTGAGGGGACTGTCACTCTCTCGATATTCACATCCAAAGCTAAATAGCAATAGCAATAGCAGTTAGACTTATATACTGCTTCATAGGGCTTTCAGCCCTCTCTAAGCGGTTTACAGAGTCAGCATATTGCCCCCAACAATCCGGGTCCTCATTTTACCCACCTTGGAAGGATGGAAGGCTGAGTCAACCTAAATATGGCACTCAGGTAACAAAAAAGCCAATTGTGCTTGCTTTGTATGGTTCTATAATGTAATTCAAAACGTAGTTGTTGGGAAACCATTTCTGTTGCGGTAGATATAAGATGTGTCAATGTTTTTTTTAAAAAAATTAGGTTTTGTTAAGATAACTTTATAGTTACACATGGACTACATATTCATGTAAAAAAACCTTCAAAGAATGAGAGTTGTCTGGAAAAGCATGGCTCCTCAAATTTGTATTTTTATGGATCTTCTAGATTAACTGTTTTAAAAGTTAACTGGCTTATTTTATTTCAGTATCAAAATTCATTATCATGCTTTTGTCTTCAGTAGGTTGGCATGTTCATTATTTCATGCTTTTAATTTCAGTAGGTTTGCATAGAATTCTGCTCATCTTAATTTCATTAGAGAATGTAAATATGTTCTATCATTTATCTAGCTAGCAATGACGGGAGGAAAGAATATAGCAATAGCAGTAGACTTATATACCGCTTCATAGGCCTTTCAGGCCTCTCTAAGCGGTTTACAGAGAGTCAGCATATTGCCCCCAACAATCTGGGTCCTCATTTTACCCACCTCGGAAGGATGGAAGGCTGAGTCAACCCTGAGCCGGTGAGATTTGAACCGCTGACCTGCTGATCTAGCAGTAGCCTGCAGTGCTGCATTTAACCACTGCGCCACCTTGGCTCTGAAATATCTGAAATACTTAGTGAAATATTTCACTAAGTATTTCACTAAGTATCTGAAATACTTAGTGAAATGTCAGAAGATGTGACATTTCACTAAGTATTTCAGATTTAAAACTTTACCTCCATGGTGGCCAAACATTGAATAAGAGTAAAATCTTAAGTACATTTTCATACATAACAGATTATGCAAATCAGCAGAGACCTTTCCAAGAAATAAACATTATTTAGCAGCAGGGACTGGACTCTGAATTCCTTCTTTAAGGGAACCCCAGACAGTTCAGAGAAGTATATTGCACAATTACAAAATTCAGGTGAAAGAATTTCATAAATGGTGAGAGAAAGGGGAAATAATTACAGATGCTGTCAAAGTTCGATTTTGATTGGCAGTCCTGGAAAATCTGGGCTTAGAACAAGGAAATGCAACATTTTACAAAGGAAATATGTTATGAAACCTTGACCTGTCTGCTTGTTTTTCCCATAGGAAAAGTCGTATCTTACTGCAAAGGGAACAAAATCTATAGAAAAGGAAAAAATGCCTGATTCCTCAGGTTAGATATCTTTTTCTTTCTCTGAAAACTAACACAAGTGGTATTGTTTTTGCAGCTTTGTGCCCTAGCCAAGGAGAATATGATTTGTCAAATGGGGGAAAAAAAGGGGTTTTCACCCCAGGGCATTCTGGGATAAAATTTCTTAACCTTGGCTTTTTGCCCATGGGACTTGTGCCAAGTCCATCCCTCTAGATCAGCTAGTTTTATTTTTCCTGTGCCAGCATTGCATAACCTCACTCCTGTAACTAGATCAGCCATGTTACTTACCAATATTAAAAGCACTGTGTCCCCTTAATTGTCTGTTGCCATAACTTGTTTGCTAAATCTTAAGAGGGGTTGCCTTGCTCGCTGCAAACAGAAATTTCAATTTGAGCTACAACGGGGCTTGTTCAGTAGAACAAAGGAATTACAGTTAGCACAACTGACAATATACACTTGTTTTATTTATTTTTTTGGAAATGTCCCCAAATATCAGACAAACATCTGAAAATCCGTTTTCTGAATGGGGACGAACAAATTAACCGTATATTAACTGTAGAGTCCTCTGGAGTGGAGTGATCAATACATTTAAATAAATAAGATAAAATAAATGAATTTAAAGTTCTGAACCCAATTTCCTTTCAGAGTTTTTTATGGTTCCAAAAAATTTTAAAATAGGAAGGATGAAAAGAATAGTCTTCTGCCTTCTTTTGCAATTAGTATAGATAGTCTACTCTACTCTACTCTACTCTACTCTACTCTACTCTACTCTACTCTACTCTACTCTACTCTACTCTACTCTACCAGTGTTTTTCAACCTTGGCAATTTGAAGATGTCCGGACTTCAACTCCTAGAATTCCCCAGCCAGCGAAAGCTGGCTGGGGAATTCTGGGAGTTGAAGTCCAGACATCTTCAAGTTGCCAAGGTTGAAAAACACTGTACTGTACTGTACTATACTATATTATACTATACTATACTATACTATACTATACTATACTATACTAATAAAGTTTATCTAGGGTGTAACTGTACACTTTAGGTGCAACATGCCTGTTATTGAGTTACATTTTTCTTCCCTGTTGCCCTGTAACATTTGGGTTGGATTCCTATGCCATTTAGAAGTTGTGCTTTCATACGTGGAAAATGAATGGAAACGTTTTAAAAGAAGAGCAATGGATAACAGTGGTCAGAATCCTTCAACTAGAAACACCCTTGAGTGAGAAGAATACAATCTTTATAATATACAATATTTAGACTCTTAGTGGTTGACTCCGTCACACCATAAACTGGAAAGTCCCTGACTTTCAAAAGGAAAAAAGAAGTTTCTGCAGTGTGAATAACTGAATGATGTTGCATAAGTATTCTTTTCACTGAAATCATTGGTATTTTTTCCCCCCTTAGTTATAGATGGGTCGGATGAGAAGTCAGAATCACATTCTCATACAGAAAAGATCCATAAACTCAACAAGGAGAATACAGAGAAGGCAAACCCGTTTCTGGTTCAAAGAAACTTCCCCAAATCTCATGACTCTTCTGAGTCTAAAGCGTCTGCAGGGTGGCATCATAGCAACAGTTGGAAAGGCTCTCTGCAGAAGACCCCAGGAAAGAGTCCAGTGGAAGTGAATCCAAATGAAGCCAACAAAAGTCAAAATAACCCAGATACAGGAGGGGATGATCCAGGACTTGTGAAGAAGCATGACGGATCTCAAGGAAGTCCAAGGAATGTAGGAGAAGATGACAAAAGAAAAGATATTCCCAAGGATGAAAAAGCAGGAGCATCAGCAAAAACATCTCAAAGAAAAAAATCAATAGCAGAGGCAGATATCAAGTATGTTTTTAATACCACACTATCTCCCTTTAGATTTATTCTTACAGCATCGTGCAATGTTTATTGAACTGATCTACATGAGGCTACCCTTGAAAAGCGTTCGGAGACATCAGTTAGTCCAGAATGCAGCCACACGAGCGATATTGGGTGTACCAAGGTACACCCATGTTACACCTGTCCTCCGCAAGCTGCACTGGCTACCAATTGGTCTCCGGATGCAATTCAAGGTGTTGGTTATTACCTTTAAAGCCCTACATGGCTTAGGGCCAGTGTACCTGCAAGATCGCCTACTGCCACATACCTCCCAACGGCCGATAAGATCCCGCAGATTGGGCCTCCTTCGGATGCCGTCAGCCAGACAGTGCTGGCTGGCGGGCCCCCAGAGGAGAGCCTTCTCCGTGGCTGCTCCGACTCTTTGGAACCAGCTCCCCCCAGAGATCCGGACCATACCCACTCTCATGGCCTTCAGGAAAGCTGTAAAAACCTGGCTCTTCCGGCAGGCCTGGGGCTGTTGACCTTATTGAAAGGTCCAGCCCCGACTAGAACGAATGTGTATTGTGAATTTTAAATTATTTTTTATTTTTTATTTTCTTTTTTTCCTTTTCCTTTTTTTTTCTTTCGCTTGGTAAGCCGCCCAGAGTCCTGCGGGATTGGGCGGCCTATAAATTTAATAAATAAATAAACTGTAGAAGCTAGATTTGTAATACAAACACACACTATCACTTTGGATCCAAGGGTGTCAAACTCGCGGCATCATGTTTTCGTCAGGTGACATATCATTACTTTTTTCCCCTTTGCTAAACCAGGGGGTGGGCATGTGACACATGAAGCGCCTGGGCCACGGGTTTGGCAGCCCTGCCTTGGATCATTAGATTAAAGATCATCCGCAGACAAAGATACACTGTACAACCTGGAGAAAGATTATTGAGGGGGATGGATATAGTAGCTCTGAAGAAGTATCAGATGGACAAAGGCAAAACTCAAAGGGTAACTTATAGAAATATAAATTTAGGTTAAGAATTAAGAGAAATATATGGAATGTGGGGATAGTTTGACAAAGGGATTAATTCCTTAGTGTAATTATAGATGGTTCACCCACAAAACCGCGCCTGACTAAACCGCGCCCGGCTAAACCACGTCGCTGACGTCATCAACAGGGCGACAACAGCACGGAGACAGAAGCACGCTGTAAACCCTAAACCTAAAATTAACACCTAAACCTAAACCTAACCCCCCTAAACCTAATCCTAAACCTGACCCTAAACCTAACCCTTAACCTAACCCTAAACCTAAACCTAAACCTAAACCTAACCCTTAACCTAACCCTAAACCTAATCCTAACCCTTAACCTAACCCTAACCCTAACTCTTAACCTAACCCTAAAGCTAACCCTAAAGCTAACCCTAAAGCTAACCCTTACCTTAAGTTGAATCGGCTTGCTTTCAAAGCGCTATTTAAAGCGCCATTCTTTCTCCGCGCTGGCTATTGTCGCCCTGTTGATGACGTCAGCGACGCGGTTTAATCGGGCGCGGTTTAGTCGAGCGCGGTTTTGACTGGTCACGATTATAGATACCCCCTCATTAAAAGCTGTGAAGCAGAAACAGATTAGCCATCTGACCAGAATGTTCTTATTTTGAATTCCCTGCGTTAAACAAGCCTGGACTACGAAGCCTCTACAAAAACTTCTTTTTGCAGTGTTGGCCTTCCAGTCTTGTCCTTCTGTGTTAAAAAGAAGGCAATATCCAACTTACACTTTTTTCTAATTGACTTGAGCAGATGTTGAAATAATTGTTAGCCTAACAATTGTTGACAAGAATACAAAACTTGTTCAACATGTTGTAGGATACTTGGTCCAAATATTGGTCTTGCATTACTTATAATCCTCTCAAGTCTTGGCTTTTATTGTACAAGGAATACTATTATTATTATTATTATTTTGCAATCTCATTGGCATAACCCGGAATCAGAAATACAAAACATGCATAAGAAAACTTCCTGTTGGATTAGGTTGGTTTAGAACATTTGGACAACAAAGAAAACATTCTTACAGAAATTTTGACATGTTACTAATGAAATTGATAGCAAGACTTAATGTTCCTGTCCATAATGAAACCAGTAATAACAATAATTTAATAGGCGCTGAATTCTAGAGAAGGAAAGAACTACATACCATACTCTAAAATTTTGAAGGGAAATTGAATGGTTCTATTCAACCAAAACCATCTCCCTTAAGAATATTCTGTAAGTTAGATGGAATCCATAATATGTTATGGACATATATAACGAGTTAGCCAACATATTGTAGAAGTTTGTGAGATAATGATAAAATGTCAGCTGTCTGCTCTATAAGATTCCCAATTTAGCTGGGAGGGGATTTGTCTCACATACCTACAAGATCTATTCCTGTTCTAATGTTCTGCCATTTCGTTGGCAGTGAAACGGTATACAGGCAGTCCTCAGGTTATGACAGCAATTGGGACTGGGATTGCCATTGCTAAATGATGTACAATATGAGTTATTTTGTAAAAAATGAACCTAGAGTATAAGAGGGAAGTAGCAAAATGCCTATTGAGGTGGCGCAGTGGTTAGGGTGCAGTACTGCAGGCCACTTCAGCTGACTGTTATCTGCAGTTCAGCGGTTCTAATCTCACCGGCTCAAGGTTGACTCAGCCTTCCATCCTTCCGAGGTGGGTGAAATGAGGACCCAGACTGTGGGGGGCGATATGCTGACTCTGTAAACCGCTTAGAGAGGGCTGAAAGCCCTATGAAGCGGTGTATAAGTATAACTGCTACTGCTATTGCTATACTGTTCGTGTTTTAATCTTGTAAGCCGCCGAGAATCAAGTATGTGAGCAATAGCAATAGTTAGACTTATATACCGCTTCATAGAGCTTTCAGCCCTCTCTAAGCGGTTTACAGAGTCAGCATATTGCCCCCAACAACAATCCGGGTCCTCATTTTACCCACCTCGGAAGGATGGAAGGCTGAGTCAACCTTGAGCCGGTGAGATTTGAACAGCCGAACTGCGGAACTGCAGTCAGCTGAAGTAGCCTGCAGTGCTGCATTTAACCACTGCGCCACCTTGAGACGGGCAGCTCTATAAACTGAATATAAAAATAAAAAATAAAATAAAAAGTAAAATGAAGTAAAAAAGTAAAGTGAAATATGTATTCATTTATAAACCATGAACTCTAAAAAAAAAAAAATGCTTCTTATCATTTGGGCTGTTTATATTTCTCCATAACTCTTCCCAAGATGACACTAGAATAATCTGCATCTTCTCATCCAGGCATAAAGAAAATGAAAAAGTTTCATTCCTTTTGAAAGATGAGCAGACCACCAGCAGCAAGCGTCATGTGAACGAGAAAAGTTTTCTCAAAGATGTCAACAGGAGGAGCAGAGTGTATGTGGCCAAGGCCAGCGGTGGATTTAAACCAAAAGAAACAGCTAAGCCAAAAACAACAGAATTCGCCTTACCTGGGAAAACAGTCGCGTCTAAATCAATCGCTGCCAACAAGAACAAAATGAAGCCAGAAGCTTCAAAGGGGGACAACCTTATAATTGGTACAACTTAGCTTTTAAAATATATAAAATAATGTACTAATTGCAAGCAAAAAGAATGCATTTGTATTTCATTCTCTACGTTCTTCTGTTAACGGAAGAATTAACATTTGGATTGTTAGCTATACTGGCTGAAAATCCCACCTGAGAATGAGAACTGCTATGTGTTTGTTTGTCTATTATTGTTATTAACTTTTTTATTGATTTATTTGATTGCCAGATTATAAGGTTTGTGCTTTGCTAGATGCACAGAAATAGAAGCAAGTTGTTTTAATATTAAATTAAATTTTACTTAAATGTGCCACCAAGTTGTTTCAGCTCCTATTGACAACACAGATAGATTTTCTCCATGACAATTTATTCCTGACCTATTCTTACATGTCTCCCAAAGATGTGCCTTTCACTAATGCAACTGAATCTTTCCAACTTATTGTTTGTCCTCTTCAACGTGAAGTCTAATTGATACTATCATTGATTACATTGAAACGAAGTACAATTCTTACTATGCTCTTCCTAATTATAAAAGCAAAGCTGTTTCTTCTTGTTTTTCATGTCCTTAAGAATAAAAAGTATGGTTTTCTGACTGAAAGCGTCGGATCCATTTTGACTTCCTGGTGCCTCAGATGTCAATTTATAGTTGTTTCATTTCATCTTTCCCATGTTTGTGCTGCTTGGATACAATGAAGGTTAGAATAGAATAGAATAGAATAGAATAGAATAGAATAGAATAGAATAGAATAGAATAACAGAGTTGGAAAGGACCTTGGAGATCTTCTAGTCCAACCCCCTGCTTAGGCAGGAAACCCTACACCACTTCAGACAAATGGTTATCCAACATCTTCTTAAAAACTTCCACTGTTGGAGCATTCACAACTTTTGGAGGCAACTTGTTCCACTGATTAAAGGTTGACTTTATTAAGATGAATAGGTAGCTCTGTGTAGCCTGCAACAGCATTACAAGTCTGTATTTCTAGGTCATCAACATTATGTTTTTCAAATTTTCAAACTGTTACAAAATTCTTTTAGGACCTACCAAGTCAGAATCAACCATGATAGAATTTGTGGGATCCTATTCCAAGCCAGATCTTGAGATTTTCAGAAAACAATGAATCTTTTGCACCGTCAAAATGAAACAACAATGCCCAGGACTCAGATCCTGAAGAAGGAAAAACAGAGATTTGAAGCTGCTCATTACATTTAATACCTGAACAAAAACTTGAAAGGCACCCAAAATAATTTCGAGACAGCAGGATAGAGACAGTGAATTCTAATCCTGATTTAGGCAGAAACCCAATGGGATGATCTTGGGCCAGTCATTCTGTCTCAGCTCTAAGAAGCAGGCAATAGCTAACTACTTCTTGTCCAGGCAGTTGCCAGCAGTAAAAAACCTACCTCAAAGGGATGCATAACCATATAAACATGTGTGTCTCTCAATTATTAGTTCATATCAGATGTGACATTTTGTGTTTATCATTTACAGATAACATGCCCGCAACGCCTGCTCCTTTTGATCACAGGATCATCAAAGCAAAAAGAGCTGGGATTGGTAGCTTCTATCAAATCTTCTTGAATGAAGTTTTGGGAGGGTAAGTTGAACCAAAATTATGGTTCGTTCAGTGCAGAATCTCTTAAAATAATCAGAGCAATCCCTGGATACTGTCCTAGATTACTATAGTACAGATTAGGAAGCAGTGTAATTTGGATGAAGCAATGAAATAGCCATCCTAGTCCAGAGTAACAATGGTTTACATATTTTAAATCGATGACTGAACAGAAAGTTGATGGTTTCTGGATTATTCTGGTGGTTCAGGAAGTCCTTCTTCTTACCAAGCAAGCAAATCAATTCACAATTCAAATAAGTGGCCTATCTTATACTAAAAATGAATGAGTATTCTAAATTCTACCTCAGAGCATGACACTTTCATGAGAAGGAAAGTCTGCTGGTCTTAAAGCTCTATTATGTCCACCTCACCATTTACTGAAGTGACGAGCCAGAAGCCTGGGCATTGTCATTTTTCTTGCTTCTCTTCTGGAAATAGGAGCAATCATGTTGATCTCCTAAATCCTTTATTATAATGTTTTAACAAGTATATAAGATCAGCCTTACAGTGTCAGGGCGACTGATTCTCCTAACCCCTAGGATTGCCCTAACTTCAAAATAAATGAAATGAAAAGTCACCAGACATCTGAATTTAATTATGCTTTTTTCCCCCCCATTTCTCTAGTGGACGATTTGGCCAGGTACATAGATGTGAAGAGAAAGAGACAGGTCTCAAATTAGCAGCCAAAATTATAAAAGCCAGGAATGTAAAGGAAAAGGTAAGTGGGGTTTGAATAACACCTTAGACATAGGAACAGTGGTGGGATTCAGCCGGTTCGCACCTATTCGGGAGAACCAGTTGGTAACTTTCTAAGCAGTTTGGAGAACCGATTGTTGGAAGAAATTTCCGTTTGTTTTTTTCCCCACTTTACAGGGCTAATCCTGTAAGGAAGGCAGGAAGGAAACATTCTGGTGTTGTTTCTAGCCTAAACTTTATTGCCCTGCTTACAGAAACTGCCTCTCTGGCTAATCCTTACTACATTGTAACAGTAAATGTACCTGATTGACCGCCTCCTGCCGATTACCTCCCATAGACCGATCTCACAGGTTAGGTCTCCTCCGGATTCCATCTGCCAGCCAATGTTGGCTGGCGACCCCCCGGGGGAGAGCCTTCTCTGTTGCAGCTCCAGCCCTCTGGAATGACCTCCCCGTGGAGATCCAGACCCTTACTACCCTCCCGGCCTTCTGCAAAGCCACCAAGTCCTGGCTGCTCCAGCAGGCCGGGGGGCTTGTGAAATATCCAGCCCCACGGAAACTGTGACTGTTGTGTATTTTAAAGTGTTGTTTTGTTTATTTATCCCCTTCCCTTGTTTATTGTAAGCCGCCCAGAGTCCTTCGGGAGTAGGTGGCATACAAGACCAAATAAACTCAAACTCAAACTCAGTTGATGTGAAGCGCCCATTGACATGAGTGACATTGGGTTGGCCACACCCACCCAGTCACATGTCCACCGAGCCACACTTACCCTGCTGGTCATTAGGGCAGTGAACTGGTTGTTAAATTATTTGAATCCCACCACTGGACATAGGGGTGTCAAACTAGCAGCCTGCGGGCTGGATGCATCCCACACAGGCCACGCCCACCCCTGGGGAAAACATCGCGAAACATCACATGACAGCAATGTGACATGGTGAGTTTGACACCCATGCCTTAGAGCAATGTATGGGCTTTGTTTCTACTAACTTGGTTTCACCTGGACAAACTTGGCTTTTTGTGTGATATAAAGATCTTAGCTATTGTACAAAGAGCAGCCTTTGAAATCTCCACTTCACTCTTCCCCCCCCCTCCCCACATCAAATTAATCTATAATCTATAACGCAGAGGTCAGAAATCAAGGTTGTTTATTGTAATTTCTTTCCCATTATTATTTTAGGAAGAAAATCTTACTCTCTTTTCTCAGCTTTTGCTCATTTGTCTAACAACAATTTAGCAAAGCTTCATTGCAGAGTTCCTCAACACTCTACAGCACTGTAGCCACCAAATCAATTTAGATAAAACCTGATCTGTCTATTATGAACGTTGGAGGTGGATATTTCCAAAAGTTCAGCACTTTGGGATTGCATTGCATTGGAAAAGGATGCTTTAAGAGTTTAAACAAATACACGGAGGCAGGAAAATCAACAATACTAAAGATGGCATCAAGATTTTTGCTACATCAAATGTAACAACATTTTTTTTTTCCCTTGCAGGATGAAGTAAAAAATGAGATTAATATCATGAATCAATTGACCCACATGAACATCATTCAGCTGTACGATGCTTTTGAATCAAAAAATGATGTGGTCCTTATTATGGAATAGTAGGTATCAATCAGATGCTTATCCTTCTTAGCTGTGTCTGGAACCAAAGCCTTTAATGTGATCCTCCTCATTCCCTACTCAGCCAACAGTATGCTAAACCCAGCAATGCATAATTATGTTTCATGGGAGTGTAGAGGACAGTGGTGGGTTTCAAAAATTGTTCGAACCTACTCTGTGGGTGTGGCCTCCTTTGTGGGAGTGGCTTGCTGCCCATGTGACCGGATGGGAGTGGTTTGCCGCCCATGTGACCGGATATGAAGATGCCGACGACACTTGTCAGAACCACCTTAAATTACCTCACACACAACACAGCACTTGTTTTTTAAAAGGCATCTTTGGTTTGCGTTAAAACAACTTCAACACACGCAATGTTCTGATTGCACCACAAACGCAGTAGTCATCCTTACCTTTCACAGAGGCACTGAGTTTTATAAATAGGAGCATGATAGTGTAGAATAATCATATCCAAGGACCAGTGGTGGGTTTCAAAAAATGTTGGAGCCTCTTCTGTAGGTGTGGCCTGCTTTCCGGGTCCACTGGTGGAACCTCTTCTAACCGGTTCAGTAGATTTGACGAACCGGTTCTATCGAACTGGTGCGAACTGGTAGGAACCCACCTCTGGTAGAGGATGTAAACATCCTCTATAATTTACACAGCTGTTCAGTTCCAACCTACATCTTCCATTTTCCTCTGACATACTTAACTTGCAACAGGTTTATAAAGATTACATCGTGACTGAGCAGAAGTAAGTCCTGAGGAGGAAAAAATCTTTTAAATTCACCTTTAGGAAATTCCTTTATTGGAATCAGTATCTACACTTACTACCTCTGTGCAAATATTTACAGATTCAAAATTAGAAACCATTACAGAGATTGAATCAACTTCTGTTTGCATATGGATCAGAGGTGGGTTACTGCCAGTTCCGCTGAACCAGTAGTAGATTTCAGGCCTGGGTCACAGAATCAGCAGGTTCACCAGATTCGCCTGGTGCACCAGTTGCGGCCCTATTTGGACTGGGAGGCACTGCAAACAGTCACTCACGCTCTTGTCATCTCAAGACTGGATTACTGTAATGCGCTCTACATGGGGCTGCCGCTGAAAAGTGTTCGGAAACTACAATTAGTCCAGAATGCAGCCACGTGAGCGATACTGGGTGTACCTAGGTACACCCACATTACACCTATCCTCCGTGAGCTGCACTGGCTTCCTATTGGTCTCCGAGCACGATTCAAGGTGCTGGTAATGATCTTTAAAGCCCTACATGGCTTAGGACCCGGCTATCTTCGAGACCGTCTTCTGCCGCACACCTCCCTAAGACCGATAAGATCTTACAGGATGGGCCTTCTCCGGGTACAATCAGCTGGACAATGCCGGCTGGCGATGCCTCGGAGTAGGGCCTTCTCTGTTGCTGCTCCGGCCCTTTGGAACGAGCTATCCCCAGAGATCCGGACCCTACCCACTCATGGCCTTCCGAAAAGCTATTAAGACCTGGCTATTCTGGCAGGCCTGGGGCTGTTGACCTCTGGATTGAGGTCCAGCCCCGCTTAGATTGGGTGCATGTTGTGTCTTTTTAATTTGTTGTGTTTTTAATCTGTTTTTAATTTCTTTTAATTTCTGTTTCTGTAAGCCACCCGGAGTCCTCCGGGATTGGGCGGCCTATAAATTTAATAAACAGTTAAACAGTTTATTAAACCCAGGCCTGACACACTTCCGAATTGGTTCCCTTGCTGCCACTGATGTTGCTGCCATGTTGGATTTTAGCGACTGTGCATGCACAGTTCACTGTGAATTGTTCTGCGCATGTGCACATAACAATTTCCGTTGAATAGTGCACGCACGCGAGTTGCGAACCGGTAGTAAAACCGGAAGCAACCCACCTCTGATATGGATGTATTGAAACATACAATTTGATTGGGTTATTTGAATTTTTATATGCAACTTTACAAGGTATCCTGAAAGGGGGAAGGGGAAGTTGGAAGTATGAACCAGATTGGCAACATTTTCAGTGAAATGTGCTTAGAGATATCTGGGATTTAATTTTGCATATAAAGCATTACTACGGAAGTATGTCAAATTCAAATTCAAATTTAATGAATTTATATGCCGCCCAATCCCGAAGGACTCCAGGTGGCTTACAGAAATACATCAAAGATAAAAATTTAAAAAAGAGAAGAAAGCAGATTAAAAAAAACCACTTCATGCACTCAATGTAGGCGGGGCTGGACTTCATTCCTGAGGTCAACAGCTCCAGGCCTGCCGGAATAGCCAGGTTTTAGTAGCCTTTCGGAAGGCCGAGAGAGTGGGGAGGGTCCGGATCTCTGGGGGTAGATCGTTCCATAGGGTCGGAGCAGCTACAGAGAAGGCCCTCCCCCGAGGAGCCGCCAGATGACATTGTCCGGTCGACGGCACCTGGAGAAGGCCCATCCTGTGAGATCTTATCGGCCGTTGGGAGGTATGTCATGAATGCATTAGAGGGTTCATATTCTTAAAACAGTCATTTATCTCCCTCTCTGTCCTCTGCCTGACAAATACTAAGGTAGGCCTCATTATTTGGAGAATAAATGCCATACTTAGATTTCTGTACCTCCATGGTTTACAGTAATTGTTTACTCACTGAAAAGCGTATGTATATCTATGACAAATCTCTTGACCTTCACCTCTTGATGTTCTTCACCTTCAAAAAACATAAGGCTGCTGACACTTGTTTTTTTGGAATTGCTATCAAATACTGTATTCTAAATCCTGTAATAACCAAGTCCTGAATGATTTGTTGCAGTTTGTTTGTTTTGTACACAATATATGAGGGTCTATGTACATAGTCACACGGGAAGCACACATTTCTGACCAGCCTTCCCCAATTGTGGTTTTCTTTATAGTCCTAGATCAGTGTTTCTCAACCTTGGCAACTTGAAGATGTCCGGACTTCAACTCCCAGAATTCCCCAGCCAGCGAATGCTGGCTGGGGAATTCTGGGAGTTGAAGTCCGGACATCTTCAAGTTGCCAAGGTTGAGAAACACTGTCCTAGATAGTATGGACATGTGGACCTCGCCAGGTTGGAGAATATTGTTCTTGAATGTGAAATTTTCAGCACATTGAGTCACCAATTAAGTCTATCTGTCTCTCTTTTCAGTGTGGAAGGAGGAGAACTGTTTGATCGGATTCTTGATGAGAGCTCCAACTTGACAGAGATGGATGCCATCTTATTCATAAAGCAAATCTGTGAAGGGATTCAGTTCATGCATCAAATGTATATTCTCCATTTGGACTTGAAGGTGCTGTGCATTTATTGTACTTCTTATGCAAAAACAAATGTATATACTAGACTGGACATCTTTTAAACTCAGCATTATGACTGCAGTTAATGGCCCTTTTTGATTTGAAGTTCTGAATATCACGAATAGACTCAACTCTCTCAGATAATAGAAGCATATTAGGAATGGGGATAGAAGTGAGAACCCAGATTCTCCTTAGACCTTGTAGACAATGGGTAGAACGTCTACTCAGGTTGAGGACTGAGTCAAGCCAAGGTGGTGTAGTGGTTAGAGTGCGGTACTGCAGGCCACTTCAGCTGACTGCTATCTGCAGTTCGGCGGTTCAAATCTCACCAGTTCAGGGTTGACTCAGCCTTCCATCCTTCCGAGGTGGGTGAAATGAGGACCCAGACTGTGAGGGCGATATGCTGACTCTGTAAACCGCTTAGAGAGGGCTGAAAGCCCTACGAAGCGGTATATAAGTCTAACTGCTATTGCTATGATGGTATCATGCAGAAGTTCTATCACCTTTTTATAAATAATGAGAATTTAAGAGGTATACATTTGATGGCGAGGCTATAGTAGATGTCAAAGCGTACCCTCCATTGACTCAAGAACTGCCCTGAACTTGTCTTCCTCTATGAAGAGCAGCTATTGAGCCTTGTTGCATTCTATATGTTTATTTTATTTAGGAATCCAGAGCTTCGGTTTTCTCTAAACTACAGCCATGTATTTGGCTACTTAGCTCAGTGTTTTTCAACCACTGTGCCGTGGCACACTAGTGTGCCGTGACATAGTGTAAGGTGTGCCGTGGGAGAATTACTTTATATATAGTCAATATAGGTACAGAGTTAAAATTTTTTAACATTTTCTAATGGTGGTGTGCCTCGTGATTTTTTTCATGAAAAAAGTGTGCCTTTGCACAAAAAAGGTTGAAAAACACTGACTTAGCTTACTGAATGTGATCGCAAATAATTGAAAAATCTGGTGAGAGTGAATGCCTATTACGTTACTTGAACGTCACTCTGTTTTCAGTTCTATAACACTAAACCCATTAGGAAAAACTCAGTTGCCTCTGGCTGAAGGAAAATCTAATTTTTGTTCATGCCAAACCTCTGTTTGCAAAAAACCACTAAGTCTGGATTCGAAGAGAGACGATATCAATTTTTCCTTTTTGATGATACTTATTTCATTGGATAAAGTAGTTTTTAATTGCCAATTTACTTAATAGAATATCAATTTGTTACATTGCCTCTTTATGTATTTTTTATCAGATGTTGGAATATTTAGTTTTATGAGAGTAACGGAATGAAAATCTGATTAATTCTGTATTTTTTCTGGTTTGGGGAATTTAGCCCAAACTAGATACAATTTACTTTGAAATATTTCTATCACATAGATGTTCATGATTTATTTTTCTTTAAATATTTGTATTCTGAATCGGGAAGCACAGTAATCTCCACTTTCCCAACTGTGTCCCACATCCAGACTGGAACTGGTTTCAGATCTGGAGTTAACTCAGTTTCCCTGATTTGAATTCTGAGCCGCCCTGAGTCCCCTTCGGGGGAAAAGGGCGGCATATAAATATAATAAAATCAAAATCAAACTATTTGTAAATTTGCGAGTAGGGAGTGCAAGGGAGGTTGTTTGAAGGCTGACATCACAAAAGGAAACTGATGTTTAGCTAAACTTGTAAGTTACATTTGGAAGTTCGACTCCATCATTAATCTAGGAAGCAGAACCAATGAAACCAGCATTTAAATAATTTAGTTGTTTACCTACAATAGCTTTTCATCACCCTATATTAGTTAATAGTTAATTTCTGTACAGGCCACACATTTTCCTGGTGTTAATCAGTCAGATATTGGCTTGTTGAAGAATAAACTAAAAAGTTCAACTACACAGCAAAGTATTAAAGCAATGTTTTCTGAAATGTCCCGATATCAGCACACAATGGGCTGCAAATTGCAGTCCCTGGTTTCCTGAAACCAGCCCAGAGTGCTTTCATTTCCTTTCTGAAAGCTCACTAATGAATTCTTTATCTCAAATTTCTGTATTCTGTCAAACAGAAAGGCCACCACAAGGGAAATACTGCCCTGGTGGAGTGTTCCCAGCCTCAGATACCACATGATTATAGTTTGATGTATCCACAGAACCTAACCTGCTATAAAGCACCAGCATCCAGATGTGTATTTTTATGCTCGGGTGTATTTTTAACACTGATCCCAGAGCATTTCTTTCAGCATTTCTCACAAATGTGCCCTTTTTTCCCCCCCCTTTTCTTCTGACAGCCTGAGAATATCATGTGTGTGAATCGAAAAGAGTATCAAATAAAGATTATTGACTTTGGGCTGGCAAGAAGGTAGGCTGTTTTAATCCAATATTCAGCAGTTCTCATTTTTCTCAACTGGTGACATTTCAGTTTGATATCATGTTTCGGGGATAAACAAGATTAAATAAGAAGTGAACTGTAATTAGTTTATTAGAAGAGGGTTGACCTTGGATAACATTGCTCTAGTTTAGAATACTGCAGGACTTGGGACTTGAAATTTTCATAGGAAAGTTCTGAATGCTATTTCTTCTGTCATTTTTTAAAATCAATTCAATTAAATTCAATTTGATTCAACAGTCAAATCAATTCAAATAATTAGCTGTTCTTTTTTTATTAAAAAAATTATTTTCAAAACAAACATGCAAATCCTCCTTCTTTACATACTGTAGAAAGTGTATCAGTTGGTTACAAAAGGCTTTTGTGCATCTCTTCCATGGTCATCAAATATAATTCATATTAATTCAAATATCTTAACTCGGATATTTATTATATTACCATCATCATACCTCCACTTTTATTTGACTATGATTATTTAAACGTCCTTCATCATAAAATATACCAAGATTTAATACATAACCACATACTGGCATTTCATTTACTTATTTATAAAATCCTCCATTAACATTAAATCCTCGTATCCTGTTCTAGCTAAACATCCATAATATTTAATACCAAAATTTTCTAATCCTCCATGTATATAATTTATTATCATTATCCTTTCTTTATTTAACTATATCCTATATAACATTTCCCCCCTATTAGTTAAAACTTAGTTGTGTCTAATTTTGTTCTTTTTATTGTTATTGTTATTAATAGCCTTTATATATAGTCCAAAAATATTTCTAACCTTCCCTTCACGGGTAACATTCAATATTCATATTATTTGATTCAATAATCAAATCAATTCAAATAATTAGCTGTTCTTATTGGAGTGGAAAGGGGGCTGGTACGATAAACAGTGAGAGAGGTTCTAATGAGGCCAAAATCATGGGTAAAAGTCGAAGCCTTTCATTCTGAAAGCCTTCAACACTTTCAAGTGGGACTTATTTAACACCACAAGTTAAATCTTAAGCCCTTTTTAAGAGGCCATCCCTTAGACCCAAATAGTATTCGAGAATGTCCATCCAGTCTTCAACCTTCTCCCTTGGGGAAGGTTATGGAGAACACGTTTGGCTCCAAGTTGCAAAGAACCCAGGATGAAGCGAATTTTCTGGACCTTTTCAACCTGGGTTCAGGACAGGGCACAGCACTGAAATAACATTGGTCACATTTGTTCATGACTTCATGAGGGAAGGGATCAGAGGTGGGTTCCTACCAGTTCGCACCTATTCGGTAGAACCGGTTCGTCAAATCTACCGAACTGGTTAGAAGAGGTTCCACCAGTGGACCCGGAAAGCAGGCCACACCTACAGAAGAGCTTCCAAAAATTTTTGAAACCCACCACTGGTCCTTGGATATGATTATTCTAAACTATCATGCTCATATGTATAAAACTCAGTGCCTCTGTGAAAGGTAAGGATGACCACTGCGTTTGTGGTGCTATCAGAACATTGCGTGTGTTGAAGTTGTTTTAACGCAAATCAAAGATGCCTTTAAAAAAAACAAGTTTACATCATATTCTTATGCATGCCAGTGCTGTGTGTGAGGGAATTTAAGGTGGTTCTGACAAGTGTCGTCGGCATCTTCATATCCGGTCACATGGGCGGCAAGCCACTCCCATCCGGTCACATGGGCGGCAAGCCACTCCCACAAAGGAGGCCACACCCACAGAGTAGGTTCGAGCAATTTTTGAAACCCACCACTGGAAGGGATGCAACAATGATGCAACTATTTTGACCCTCCCGGATTTCTCAGCGGTCTTTGGTACTATCAATCATGGTCTCCTTCCCTCTAACTTCTCCCATCAATTAAAAAAAACCCTGATAAATAACCTGATCAGATTCTCTTTAGATAATTAAAACCCTAAACAAATCTTCTCCACCTTGTTGTCCCTTTCTTGAAAAATTAAAATGGCTAGCTAGGAAAACTGTTGAATTATTATCCTATGCTGTAAAGGCCATATTTGCTGCTACTGTTTCCCACATATATATAGATATATATTCTGTTTTGTTTCTTAGATACCAACCAAGAGAAAAACTTAAAGTCAACTTTGGCACTCCTGAATTTCTCGCTCCTGAAGTTGTAAACTATGATTTTGTGTCTTTTCCTACTGATATGTGGAGTATTGGTGTCATTGCCTACATGTTGTAAGTTGAACTAGGGTTGAAATATTATGATGGTGAATTTTTTTATTGTGCAGTCGCGTAATTTTATTGGGTCGTAGAATTCTATCGGATGAGGACAGATAATGATAATGGCCACTGTCTTTCTTCATTTTAAAAATTTATCAGCCATCCATCTTATCATACTTTAACTCTCGGCAGCTTACAATGTTAAAAGATAAAACACTATAAAATCAAATAAGTACTGTAGTATTGTAAGTAAAATACAAGAGATGGGCTGCTGAAGGTTTGCATGAGTTTGGGAGAATCTTTAGCTAAGAATCTGCCCAGTTCGGAGAACCCGCGAATCCCATCCCTGGCTGGCGCCGCCTACCCTGCCCCGCCCCACCCACCGTGTCCCTCCCCTCCCAGGAGTCCCCTCATGGCCCATTTGGGAGGCCAGGAAAGTACATGGCCTGTGCGGAGGCTCGGGATGGGCAAAAACTGGGCCTTCCGGAAGTTCTGGAAGGCTGGAAACGGGTCCATGTCCGGCCTCTGGAGGACTTCCTGAGCCTTGGAGAGGCCGTTTTCTCCCTCCTGGAGGCTCGAGGAAAATCTCTGGATCCCAGGGAGGGCGGAAATGAGGAAGATGACCAGTCCACATCCACCATGGCCACACCCACCCAGCAACTGAGCAGAAAACTGTTGCTAAAATTTTTGAAGCCCACCCCTGTACAATACTATAAAAAAATGAAGCTAACTAAAAAGATGGGAAGGGACGGAGTATGATGAGAAGGGAAGAGGGTGGGATCTGTTGTTAATCAACCACCCCCAATATGAAACTCTTTCGTTGGAGCCCTGAGTGAACTGACAGAGCCAGGAATTTAAGCTGTTATGGAAGATAAGGAGGGTTAGAGCTGACCTCACTCCAGCAGGGAGGGTAAGATGCTCCAAAGGGATCACATTTTCTGAGAGCATCTGCTATTATTCCATATACTAGACAATCTGTTGGGTAGAAAAAAAATGATGGCCTAATACTTTGTGATTGATAACATAGACTTCCCCTCTGGAATATCCTTAGGTATTTCTTTTTGTGTGTTTAAAAAAAACCCCATGATGGACTTTTTGGACTAACTCAAATATCATGAAATAATTTACAAAGGTTTTAGCATATGAAACTTGATTGCAAAGAGCAGAAGAGGAAAAAAATTGGCTGATGATGAAGCCAGGAATGCTAAAATCACACTCTTTAGTGCTATGCTGATGACATTACTGTGACAGCTGAAAATGCAAAAATTTCTGCAACCTCTAGTAATGAAAGGCAAGGGAACAATGAAAAAAATGTACTAATATTAAATAGAAAGAAGAACAAACTAATAGCAACAGACATAGCAGGCGGTTGGAGTTAAAATGAAAATATGGTGCTAGATTATGACTTTTTGAGATCTACGATCCACTGTAAAATAAACCAATAATAAAGAAATACGCTACAAATTAGCATTTCATAGAATAGGAATGAAGACCTTGGAAAACAAATTCGGATGCTATGGTGTGTCTGTATCTACAAAGACCATAATCATGCAAGCCATCCCATTCCCTGTGACACTTTATAGAAGCAAAAAAATTAAAGCAGAAGCAATATAGAATTATGCTTTTGGAAGTTGGTGTTGGGGAAGACTCTTGATAATGCCATGCGTAGTCAACAAAACACAGAGAAAGTATGTTGCAGACATACGAGCCGAGGTGGCGCAGTGGTTAGGGTGCAGTACTGCAGGCCACTTCAGCTGACCGTTATCTGCAGTTCAGCGGTTCTAATCTCACCGGCTCAAGGTTGACTCAGCCTTCCATCCTTCTGAGGTGGGTGAAATGAGGACCCAGACTGTGGGGGCGATATGCTGACTCTGTAAACCGCTTAGAGAGGGCTGAAAGCCCTATGAAGCTGTATATAAGTCTAACTGCTATTGCTATTGCTATGTCAGTTAAAGAATCCCAAGTGGCAGGGCCCAGGAAAACAACCTTCTCCGCTGTTGTCCCCTCCTTGTGGAATATTCACACTCCCACAGAGGTGAGGCAGGCCACCATCTCCTGGCCTTCTGAAAAGGGGTTCAACCTCACATGGGGAACCCAGAAAAGCATGCAGCTGTGGGGCTGGATGGTATTCTGAGAGAACTCCATTCACCTTTTAACTACTTTTCTTTAACAGAGTTCAATCAACCTTGCTTCCTTTTAGATTCTATTCCTCTAAAAAATATAATTCTTATATACCGTTCTTATATTTCAACATTTTTACTGAACACCGTCCAGAATCCCACTCTGAGTGAGATGAGTGGTTCAGGAATGTTAGGTAAAGGTTCCCCTCACACATATGTGCTAGTCGTTCCTGACTCTAGGGGGCGGTGCTCATCTCGGTTTCAATGTCGAAGAGCCAGCGCTGTCCAAAGATGTCTCCGTGGTTATGTGGCCGGCCCGACTGAAAGATGAAGGCACACGGAACGTTGTTACCTTCCCACCAAAGGTGGTTCCTATTTTTCTACTTGCATTTGTATATGCTTTCAAACTGCTCGGTTGACAAAAGCTGGGACAAGTAACGGGAGCTCACTCCGCTAAACGGTGCTAGGGATTCAAATCACCGAACTGCGAACCTTTCTGATCCACAAGTCTTAGCCACTAAGCCACCACGTTTCTTCTGAAATGTTGGGTTATGCTTCTTCTTCTTCTTATAGGATTACTGGATTATCTCCTTTTCTGGGTGATGATGATAATGAGACTTTGAACAACATCCTGGCTTGTAGGTGGGACTTTGATGATGAAGAATTTAAGAATGTGTCTGAAGAAGCCAAAGATTTCATCTCTAAGCTCCTTATCAAAGAAAAATGGTAATTGCACATCTCTAATGTTTTGTTTTTAATATGTTGTCTGCTCAGTTCCGTTGGAAATACACAAAAATAATCATCATGTTTGACAGAATCATATTGAGACTACTAAAATGAACAAGAAATAAAACAAATTCGTGAAATGCCGAAAGTGAAAAATCTTTGCATTTTATTAAAAGGTTATTTAGGATAAGGCAAGTATTAATTGTTAGATACTAGTTACATAACGTTACTAAGTTGTTTTTTTTAATTAATAAACCTGAACTATGTTAATTATAAGGTCCTCGACTTGCGATCGGTCTTAAGTCATCGACTTACGACCGTCTGCAAGTCCTTGACTTACAACTGACAGCCCTGCAACCAAAGGTTCACGTCTATTGACTAAGAGGTTCACCAACAAATGCGCGCTCGACAAAAGCGCGCCGACAAAAGCGCGGCGAGAAAACCACGGCGAGAAAACCGCGAGTCAAAATCACACCTACGAATGAGCGCAGAAGCGGGCCGACAACAGCGCACCGACAAAAGCGCGCCTTCAACAAACAACTAATAACAACCTAATAACCCTAACCCTAATCCTAATCCTAACCCTAACCCTAACCCTAACCCTAACCCTAAACCTAAACCTAACCCTGAACCTAACCCTTACCTTAACTTAAATCACACTTTTGTGGGCACGGTTTTGTCGGTGAGTTGCTGTGGGCATGTTTATGACATCACAGTTTTCTCACCGCGGTTTTCTTGGCGCGCTTTTGTTGTGCGCGCATTTGTCGGGTTATGGACTAAGATGTGCCTGGTTGGAAGTGGGCTTTTTACATTGTTCCTATTGGCTGCTCTTCTTGACAGCTCCCATATAAATAGCTGTCAAGCAGAGCAAAGTGCTGAAGCGTGTTCTAGTTACCGTGTGCTGTTCTTCCAAGGTGGCGCAGTGGTTAAATGCAGCACTGCAGGCTACTGCTAGATCAGCAGGTCAGCGGTTCAAATCTCACCGGCTCAGGGTTGACTCAGCCTTCCATCCTTCCGAGGTGGGTGAAATGAGGACCCAGACTGTGGGGGCGATATGCTGACTCTCTGTAAACCGCTTAGAGAGGCCTGAAAGGCCTATGAAGCGGTATATAAGTCTACTGCTATTGCTATTGCTATTCTTCAATAAACTGTTTGCCATAGGAGATAAACTTAAGAAAACCATTTCTGAAAATATGCTTTGCTTTTTTTCATATTCACATCTCAAGTTAAAGCTGCCTCTTGCTGTTACCTCTGTTACCTTAAAACATCAACACACAAGCAAATATCAGACTTAAGTATTGCAACATTCCTGTATATATAACACATGACAACCTTGTTCTTTTCTCTTTAGCTGGAGAATAAGTGCCGGTGCAGCCTTAAAACATCCTTGGCTGTCCAACCTAACACTCCATTGCAATCTGAAAGCTAAGGTCTGTAGATCTGATCAAAATTGTTATTTGCTTTTGTCTCTTAATCTCTCTGTATGAAGAAGCGCTTATTAATTAGGCCGATCACTATACATTAGTCTCCTGTTCATTTCTACTATTTGATGATCGGATTATTGCAGCGGGGTGGCGGATGTGTGGGAGACGCTATGGAAGATATTCACTGTCAGGTCCCCACTAAAATGGAGTTATTATCTTTGTTATTATGATTCACTATTATCCCGTAAATTATCATTGTGTGCAATTTCTTGCAAAATATGTTCATACAGCACCTGCAGGTACATACAGGTAAGTAACTTGAAATATGAAATGTAGCCCTGGTCGTACGGTTAGATAACTCAACCAATGTGATGTCTGGTGTATTATGCGCCAGTATTTTGTCCGTTTGTATACGAAAATCCCACAAGATCTTGACCATCTGATTTTCGGTGACTTTTTCAGGCTGATGTTCCCACCACTTTGTTGCTGTTTTAATATTATAATTTTTGCACAAATTCCAATGGATCATTTGTGCTACTGAATTGTGCCACAATTTATAATCAGTCTGCACGATATATTATTATTATTATTATTATTATTATTATTATTATTATTATTATTATACAATTGTATCACAGCGGCCAGCTGTTTCGCCGGATTTGGCATTGGTTACTAGTCGGGCCCCACCCAGGGGCCTAGGACGTCATAACGTATTTTTGTAATACGCGTGCAGATCTAAGCAGTGCAGCTTTTTGCATTTGACTGATGGTGATTTTGTCAATTTTTAACTGTTTTAAATGTAATTCCAGTGCTTTTGGACTAGCACCCAGTGTGCCAATTACCACTGGAATTACCACTGCTGGTTTGTGCCATAGTCGTTGAATTTCAATTTTTAAGTCCTGGTATTTTGCGATTTTTTCATGTTCCTTCTGGGCGACCCTGCTATCACCTGGTATTGCAATGTCTATGATTGTGACCTTATTTTTCTCAACCAGTGTGATGTCTGGTGTATCATGCACCAGTATTTTGTCCGTTTGTATACGGAAATCCCACAAGATCTTGACCATCTGCTTTTCAGTGACTTTTTCAGGTTGATGTTCCCACCAGTTTGTTGCTGTTTTAATATTATAATTTTTGCACAAATTCCAATGGATCATTTGTGCTACTGAATTGTGCCGCAATTTATAATCAGTCTGCACGATGTATTATACAATTGTATCACAGCGGCCAGTTGTTTCGCCGGATTTGGCATTGGTTACTAGTCGGGCCCCACCCAGGGGCCTAGGACGTCGTAACGTATTTTCCTAATATGCGTGCAGATCCAAGCAGTGCGGCTTTTTGCATTTGACTGATGGTGATTTTGTCAATTTTTAACTGTTTTAAATGTAATTCCAGTGCTTTTGGAATAGCACCCAGTGTGCCAATTACCACTGGAATTACCACTGCTGGTTTGTGCCATAGTCGTTGAATTTCGATTTTTAAGTCCTGGTATTTTGCGATTTTTTCATGTTCCTTCTCGGCAACCCTGCTATCACCTGGTATTGCGATGTCTATGATTGTGACCTTATTTTTCTCAACCAGTGTGATGTCTGGTGTATCATGCACCAGTATTTTGTCCGTTTGTATACGAAAATCCTACAAGATCTTGACCATCTGCTTTTCAGTGACTTTTTCAGGCTGATGTTCCCACCAGTTTGTTGCTGTTTTAATATTATAATTTTTGCACAAATTCCAATGGATCATTTGTGCTTCTGAATTGTGCCGCAATTTATAATCAGTCTGCACGATATATTATTATTATTATTATTATTATTATTATTATTATTATTATTATGGCATGTCTTATGATTTATTTTATCATTCTTGCTCTTGTAGAAGAAGAAGAAGAAATGTTCTTCTTCATCTTAAGCACCTGTGGTTCCATAACATCTCTCAGAACTGAAAGGTTGGTATTAAGTTTATATATGTATCTACGTATGTGTTACTGGCAAAAGCCCATTTTGTGGCCACCATATGGAGGTCATCTCAGATACTCCCACTGCCAGTTATTGCAACATGGTAAATCCGAGCAATTTCTTCCTGCCATCGCAGGGGCCAAAAGAAACATTGGAACTATGTAATGAACAGTTGCAAGCTGAATTCACTCACTGCAATTATCCAGCGTCATTTTCCCACGCTCCCGCATATGCACTGGCTTTCCGTAAATGCCAGAAGGGGCACGGCATGGGATCATGCCTTCTCTTAACATTGCTAAATGGTTAGTGATGCTAAGGTTAGGGTTGTGCATGCAAATATGTATGTGTACCAACAAGGACCCATGGAACGCAATGAGGATTAGTTACAAGAAAAGGCACACGTTTGATTTTGAACAGAGTTATATAAATTCTGCAAAAGGGCAGGGGTGAAATTTCTACCAGATATTGCCACAAGTTGAATGATATAATATATAAGCATATGTACAAATCTGTGGGATTTTTATGTACATAATTTTGTGTTGGTTTTTTTTTTGCATGTCCCTAACTATTTGTGGGTTGTGGGCTGGACTGGAGACTGAAAACCTACACTGTAATTTCAGGAAATCCTGCTTTAGCAATTTGAGATCTCAGTAGATACGGCCCACCTATTTTCAGGAATACTATAGAAATCCTAAGGTCTCAAATCTTACTGTTCAAGAAAAGTTGAAATCTTTGGAATCTGTATATTGGCCACAATCGCATTCTCCTTTTGTGTTACCCCACAACACTGCATATTAAGCCAATTTTGTCTTGCTGAATCGTCTCTATAACTAGTAGCTGGGATTTTTTTTTAAAAAAAACTTTGAAACAGTAAAGTATCTAGTATTTGTAGTGTAAGCTTTAAAAATAGCCTTATCCCTATATGTGTGATTGTAGCAATAGCAATAGCAGTTAGACTTATATACCGCTTCATAGGGCTTTCAGCCCTCTCTAAGCGGTTTACAGAATCAGCATATTGCCCCCAACAACAATCCGGGTCCTCATTTCACCCACCTCAGAAGGATGGAAGGCTGAGTCAACCTTGAGCCGGTGAGATTTGAACTGCAGAACTGCAGAACTGCAGTCAGCTGAAGTAGCCTGCAGTGCTGCATTTAACCACTGCGCCACCGCGGCTCTGTTAGTCTTTGTGATGTGATCTCTCTCACAAAGACTATTCCCAGACCAGTGGTGGGATTCATCTAGTTCGCATCACTTCGGGAGAACCAGTTGTTAACTTTCTGAGCAGTTTTGGTGAACTGGTTGTTGGAAGAAATCATTAGGTTGTTAAATTATTTGAATCCCATCACTTCCCCAGACTCATAGCGATAAAGCCAATTGGTCCATGTCTAAAATAATGAACTTTAATTTGAATGACTTCCGTAGAAGAATTTTTTCCCCTTTCCATTATCAGAGATTCTATCAGTGGCTCTCCACTGCCAAGAGGACCTTGGGACCATTTAATAATAAAAACATATTTTATATTTAAAGCATCCTCAGCAGAAATATTTAAAGCATCTCGGAGTTTAAGGGCACAGTTCTGAATTTGCAAAGGCTGAGAATCCCTGCTTTATCACAACCCCTATTGTTTTTTAAATACCTTGATTATTAACTATGAGATCGAAGGGGGGAAAAAAGGAGAACAAGCCACTTTTCATTCAGAGGGCTAATTCTGAACAGGCCATGTGGTAATATGAATCCGCCCTGTGGAACTACGAATGTAATTGTGTGGTTTGTCATTCAAGTATTCCGTTGCAAAGACGCCTCTGCAGAGTTCCAAGGCTCCTCAAGGTTCACAGCGGGTTCCCGTAAATTGTGCTGCATGTTTCTATGTCTAAGCCACCAAAACCACATTGTCCCTCACCGCTTCAGACATGTAAGGAGTCAACATTGTGGGAAGGACCATGATTGCTTGATCCAGACAGGGATAAGGCAAAGAATTCTAATTTTTACCGGGCCTTGATCTTCGGTGCTGCTTGGATGGAACTCACTGAAATGAAGAAGAATCCATGGTTTACCTAAATCATGCCAGACGCTCCAGCTGAAGCAGAAGATGGTTGCGGGGGTGGGGGGACTTTCCTTCTTAGCTGTTGTTGTTGAGGATTACTATGTTTAGGGGGGGAGGGGTTCCTCCCTATTTCCCTCCTATTTGGACACTACGCCAGATTTTCTTTGAGGGGTGTGGGAATCATAGATTTAGGTTCCTTCAGACAGAGCCATTACTGCAAATGCATATTGTGGCTGGAAGGCTGAAACCAGGGGTGAGTTCCTGCCAGTTCTAACCTCTTCTATAGAAGAGGTTCCACAAATCTACAATGCCGTTTAGAACCGGTTCCAGCTCCCTCCCTCCCCCCCCCCCGCCCGGCCGCACATCATCAAGATGAAGAGCGAGAGGAGGAATTCTGGGAGTTGAAGTCCACAAGTCTTAAAGCTGTCAAGTTTGAACACCCCTGGGGTTTTTTGAGAGCCGAGGTGGCGCAGTGGTTAAATGCAGCACTGCAGGCTACTTCAGCTGACTGCAGTTCTGCAGTTCGGCTGTTCAAATCTCACCGGCTCAGGGTTGACTCAGCCTTCCATCCTTCCGAGGTGGGTAAATGAGAACCCGGATTGTGTTGGGGGCAATATGCTGACTCTGTAAACCGCTTAGAGAGGCTGAAAGCCCCATGAAGCGGTATATAAGTCTAACTGCTATTGCTATTGCTATTTTCTAAAGGCTTAGGGGTGCAAAGGTCTTGTAACTTGACAGCTTTAAGACTTGCATGCTTCAAATGCCAGAGTTCCTGAGCCAATATGACTGGAGGAGGAATTCTGGGAGTTGAAGTCCATAAGTCTAAAGCTGTCAAGTTTGAACATCCCTTGGGGGGGGGGGTTTCTAAAGGGTTAGGGATGCAAAAGGATCTTGGTAACTTGACAGCTTTAAGACTTGCGTGCTTCAAATGCCAGAGTTCCTGAGCCAACATTTGGTTGCTAGGCAAGAACATTGTTAAGTGAGTTTCACCACATTTTACAAGATGGCCATGCCCACCCAGTCACATGGCAGCAAGCCACACCCACAAAGCAGGCCACACCTACAGAAGAGGTTCTAAAAAAAATTGAAACCCACCACTGGCTGAGACAATAGTCTCTAGGCGCGCAGTGCTGTTGATGTAAATTGCACCTTAGCTTAGTGAAGTAGCTTATTTCAATCCTGATCCCATGAATTACACCCGAAACAACTGTAAGAATCATATAAAAGCATTTTCTTGTACTGGGGGAGAAAAGCTAAGTGACACCAGAGGTTAAAAGTATTTCCTGGGGCAAGTAAAACATTGAAGCTTGTTCTTAACTGCTGAGTCCACGATGAATAGGCCAAAGCGTATTACTCTGATTTAATTAGATATAATCTAGTTTAGATTAGATTGTAAAGAGTGCAAAAGAGATTTCAGATCACACACAGAAGTATTGGAACAAAGAAACAATAGTAACTCGCTTGCATGTGTTTTAGGGGGGGGAATGCAAAAACTAGCAGTTTCTCAGATCTGATTCCAGCATTAGGCGGAACACACAGGTCTTTTGGCAGGCAGAGAGCAAAATTAAACAGAAATGTTGTAACATAATATGTACTCAATGTCTCTTTTGTTTTGCTTGGTGATGTTGACTGCTAATTCATTCATAGTTTTTAAAAGACCATCACAACAGTCTCAGAGGACATTTTAGAACTAAGCTTTCTTTGTAAAAGGATACATGGGATAAAATCGAATGCAGTTTTTTTGGCTGGTGAAACTGCCGCCGTCAACGGAATAAGGCAGAGGACACGTCCTCCCAACACAATCTTTTCAATATCTGAAATATTGATGGAGCTTGAGGAAAGTGATTGGTGTTGTGGCCCGCCAGATGGAAGATGGAAGTGTACAACAGTATTAAACTAGTCTGCTGCTCTCAAATATGGTAGAGTGTGAAGTATAGTAGTAGACGGCCACCTATCAGACCAATCGGCTACCTCTGGTCTATTAGAATTTTTATTTCCTTGAGGTTGATTATTTCTTCATCCAACTGGCTGTAAGACCCTTGGCTGTAGAAAAATAATCTCTGGAGAAATCTTTCTCTATATAAGTGTGTGTGTGTGTGTGTGATGTGTGTTTATGTTCCAGCATAACTCTGGAATGCCGTAAATGGCTTCTACAGTACAGTGCGGTGGAGTTGCCATGGTAACGGCTTCATAGTACTCCACAAGGGGGCTCCCTCTAGTAAGGAGAAAAATCCAACATTAGAAATTACGTTTGGTCTGGACATTTCCCCACTATAAATAAATACCCAGGCACCTAGTAATTTATAAATGGTTTTGCATCACATAATGCTCCAGAAGATAAGGAGGAAGTAAATATATAATATGAGTTAAGGGATTGTCTTCTAAGAGATCCTGCAAATACAATCCTTACCTGTTCAGTTAATAAATGGACACCAACTTGGTTGGTGTGTATATGTTCATTTAAACAAATAATATTAAGAAACATTACATTGGCTATTTCTACCATAGACCTATCTCTACCCATTGTTTTTAATTATGGGTAGCTGATTAACTCCAGGCCGCCTTTCAGACCAATCATCTCTGTTCATGGAATGCCCAAAATATCAACGCATTTTATCCTGGTCTACAAAATACTTTGTGCTGGTCTTAACAGCGATCATAGTTATGACTGCTATCTTGCCTTTTTTGACCGCACACTGTAGACATCCTGTAAATACTAAACACTAAACCATGATTCAGTGTAACGTTTGGATGCAGCTGTGATGCTTTCGAAAGAATATATTGTGGATTTAACCTGTGGCTTATTCTGTTTCTTTTGCAGGAGAAGCTGCTGTGTCATCACTATTTTTGTGATGTTTGGAAAGCACAGTGAGTTGTTCTGAGGCTTCACCTTCCTCTCCTACTCCCCGAGATAACTTGAGGTTTTTACTAAGTGGACCAACAACCACTTGAGCTGCAGGATTTACATCCTAGTAGTGCTGAGCTACTTTCTTATTCCCCTGCTTTCTTTCACTCTTCGGTGTCAATTGATATTTCCAGGAAGGAATGCCATTTGAAGAACAGTACTGATTTGTACTTGAGATTGGTATCTTGGCTTACAGTCAGCGTGGTATTTCTGGTGTTTCCAGAAGTTTCAGCTGTTGGAAGTATGGTGAGATGATCAGATTCCTGCTCAGCAATAGAGGTTGACTTTGATTTTGTGATGGCTGCTTTCAAAACTCCTGCATTGAAAAACGTGCTGTTAGAAAATAATGGGGTAAAAATACGTGTGATGTGGATGGGTTCAGAGAAGGTGACCTCTCTTTTCCCTGCAAACACAGAATGACTCTGCTATTGTCATGCGTGAACGACAGGATAAGATGTTCCCTGGAATGTCTTCTCCACACCTGCTGCTAACATGATATTCTAATATTGTTTAAAGTGGGAACTTTGGGGAAAAAAGTTGCATTTGGCAAGGATGGGTTGCAAATGCAGATTTTCCTTTCATTTTGTTGAATTTGCTAGTGAATTGTGAATCTTCTTCATAGCCTTTGAATGTTTCTGCCGTATTTAAAATTGTCATAGGTTAAAAACAAATGGGTTCTCCTAGTTTCTGAAGGCTGGTGCAGTGAAGGATTGGGAGTTTAAAATGGGAGCTGTGAATAGCTAGAAACTCCCTCGGTAATCTTAGGCAACAAGCTGTCTCTCAGCTGTAGCTCCCTGGGTATTGGCAAGGGGGGTTGTGGGGTGGGGTGGACAAAGGGAACTAAAGGTGTCCTGTGCTTCATGATGTCATCATGCAAGTGAAGGAACATGATCTGTATCCGGTGGCCTGACAAAACCGCGCTAGTCAAATAGCGGGTGACAAAACCGTGTTGCTAAAGCCGCGACGTCATCACCGCGATGTCATCACCACGGCGACAACAGCGCGGCGACAGAAGGGCGCTTTAAAACAGCGCGGCGGCAGAAAGCCGATTTAAATTAAGGTAAGGGTTAGGATTAGGTTTAGGGGTTTGGTTTAGGTTTAGGGTTAGGGTTAGGGTTAGGGTTAGGGTTAGGGTTAGGGTTAGGGTGCTGAATGCTTCGGAAGGCGCGGATTTGCCCTCTGCGGTTATGTCGTCGCGCTGGGATCGCCTTTTTCCTTAGCGCTTCAGATGGCGCGGATTTGCCCTCCGTGCTTATGTCGCCGTGGATAAGGGCTTCGCGGTTTTGTCGGTGAACCATCTGTATCCTTTGTGAAATGACATCATGCTGCATATGACATATTGTTGCATGCACTGGATGTCTCTGCTCAACCCATCATCTCAACATTATACTAGCTTACAAACCCAGGTTGTGCCTGCAGACAGCTTTGTGGGTCTCAACAGAAGAAACATTTTACAGACAAGAAATAATAGGCAAACAAAATAAGTTATACAAGAATTTTGTCAAGGGAACTGTAAACTAAATGGAGTGAAGAATTAGTAGCACAGGGATATACTTGTCAGTAGTTCTCTTATTTACAATTATTAGAAAGAGTTCAAGTAGACAAAAGAATTTATAGTTTTGGACATGGTAAGAAACAGAACTGCACCCAAATTAGCTTAGTAAAGCAGTTGTTAAAACATATAAGTGTTTACTGGCATTTGAAACAGATGAAAACAAATGAAAGAATTATGATAAAGTGGGCAAAAATGTTGGATATAATACACAGATGGAATGATGGGGAAATACGTTGCTGAAAGTTTTGAAATTTGCCTTGTGTTATAATCTTAAAATGAATTTTTATAAAATGATGTACCATAAGTATATGTACCATTGAGATATCTATCTATCTATCTATCTATCTATCTATCTATCTATCTATCTATCTATCTATCTATCTATCTATCTATCTATCTATCTATTAATCTATCTATCTATCTATCTATCTATCTATCTATCTATCTATCTATCTATCTATCTATCTCTATCTCTATCTCTATCTCTATCTCTATCTATCTATCTATCTATCTATCTATCTATCTATCTATCTATCTATCATCTATCTATCTATCTATCTATCTATCTATCTATTAATCTATCTATCTATCTATCTATCTATCTATCTATCTAATTCAGCAGATTTTCAAGATTAATATACAATTGAAACCAGAGGTTTTTTTGAGGGGGATTGATGGGCAAAAGTTATGGAATGTTGTTGTTGTACAGTATAATTGCAGTGAGATTATTGTATGCACAAAAATGGAAATATATGGCATTATCCCAAGGGAAGGATGGTTGATGTAAATTATGGAACTCTCCTAGACAGCTAAATCGACTTATTTGGTCAGGCGAAGTATCTATGTTTGTTGCTAACTGGAACCTTTATAGAATTTTTTGTGTAAAACAGAAAAAAAATGAACTTATGATTTATGGTTTGAATGATTAGACAGAATGGATTACAGAAAGGAGAGAGTTATGTTGTAATCATACAGAAAGAGGTAGATTGATCATTGTTATTGTAACTACTGTAAAGAAGATTTGGAGGGTATTACTTTGTATGCTTTTTCTTTCTTTTCTATTTTTGTTTTACCTTTTTTCCATTTCTTGCAGTTTAACTTTCTCTTCAATTTATTTCTTTTCCTTTCCTTATCTTACTTTATATCAGTTTGTATTTATTTTCATTTTTCTTTTAAGAAAATCTTAATAAAATTATAATATTACAACAGCTACATCTGGTCTACTAGATGTTTTATTTCCTTGAGGCTGATTGTTTCTTTATCCAACTTCATAAGACCCTTGGCTGTAGAAAAATAATCTCTGGAGAAATCTTTCTCTATATAAGTGTGTGTGTCTGTGTCTGTGTGTGTGTGGTGTTTATGTTCCAGCATAACTCTGGAATGCCTAGAGTAATTTCAACCAAACTTGGTACACAGATGACTTACTCTCTGGAAAAAAAAAATACTGGGGGGGGGGGGGGTAAGACACCCCTAACACACTTGGGCTGTGTGTTGTGTTAAGATACAGCCTGTTGTGTCTTAAATGACTTCTACTGTACTGCCGTAAAATGGCTTCTACAGTACAGTGCAGTGGAGTTGCCATGGTAACGGATTCACAGTACTCCATAAGGGGGCTCCCTCTAATGAGGAGAAAAATCCAACATTAGAAATTACGTTTGGTCCGGACATTTCCCCGCTATAAATAAATACCCAGGCACCTAGTAATTTATAAATGGTTTTGCATCACATAATGCTCCAGAAGATAAGGAGGAAGCAAATATATAATATGAGTTAAGGGATTGTCTTCTAAGAGATCCTGCAAATACAATCCTTACCTGTTCAGTTAATACATGGACACCAACTTGGTTGGTGTGTTGTATGTTCATTTAAACAAATAATATTAAGAAACATTACATTGGCTATTTCTACCATAGACCTATCTCTACCCATTGTTTTTAATTATGGGTAGCTGATTAACTCCAGGACTGTCCACAGGAAGAGAGTCCAAAAAAAAAAAAAAACTCTTACAGACCTACAAAGGTGATTGTTTTAAAAGATCTCCCATGCAAGATGAATGGAATCCTTGTGTCTATAAATACAGTACATTTGGTCTTGGCAATTCCCCTGAAGCGTGTCATAATCCTAAAAGCAATTCATTGGATTCCCACAATGGAGTCTCATAGAATGAGTAACTAAGTATATGTTGCTCAGTAAATACAATGCAGTTTGTACTGAAATGGCGTACGTACATAACGCTTGCAATAGTTGTGGTTTTGAAATATTACTCTGAGTAAGGGTATTCTGTTTCAAGGCAAAGTTTGAGTGCTAATATTTTAAGAGCTTGTTGAATAATACAGAATGGCAACTGCCACTTTAACTGCCTTTATATATTCTACATTTATAAACTTTCAGTAGCGTGTTTTAAAATTGTTTCTTTTGTAAATAGTGTAACCATAGTTTGTTTTCTTGCATTTAAAAAATATTTTAGCACCCTTCCAGTGTACATTACCCCATCTGTGCTTGCTTATTTGCTCCATTTGGAGATAATATGTTCATATGTTCAAATATGTTCAAATACAGTATATGTTCATCAGCGGTGGGTTTCAACTGGTTCATGGCGGTCCCCGCCAACCGGTTGGTCGGCGAACCCGGAAGTAAGTAACTTCCGGGAACGGCGAAGGGCCCATCCGCCCACCCACGTTCCTTACCCGGTTTTGATGAGTTCTGCGCTTCCACGCATGCGCAGAACACATACAGCGCCTGCGCGATCCTCCAGGAGCAGCTGGAGCATCGCACAGACGCTAGTACGCATGCGTGCGCTGTGCGCGTGCACGAGGACGCCGCCGGCCCCGTTCCAACCAAACCGGTTGGAACGGGGCGAGAAACCCACCCCTGATGTTCATGTTCTGTCCCATCCTTCACAGCTCATTAACAAACGCAGGCAGGCAACTTAAAAGGAACTCTTTCTTTATCAGTTCTCAGTTCAAACTGGCTTCGAGCCCCAAAATAACATAAATATAAGTCTCCGACAAGAATGCAAAACAAAAACTCTTACAAGCACTGCACTTCGTCCACAGTCTCCACGGATCAGGTTTACATGAAACACCAAAGCACTTATCCAAGTGTAACAAGCATAAATCACGATTAATAGCAATAGCAGTTAGCAATAGCAATAGCAGTAGACTTATATACCGCTTCATAGGCCTTTCGGGCTTCTCTAAGCGGTTTACAGAGAGTCAGCATATTGCCCCCAACAATCTGGGTCCTCATTTTACCCACCTCGGAAGGATGGAAGGCTGAGTCAACCCTGAGCCGGTGAGATTTGAACCGCTGACCTGCTGATCTAGCAGTAGCCTGCAGTGCTGCACTCTAACCACTGCGCCACCTCGGCTCTATAGTCAAGCAATGTTGTACCAAACCAGGAACACACGAAGGAACGTTGACTCCAGCGACTAGGGCATGGCGGCATCCGTCCTTTTATCTCCAAACTTGCCTCTAACCAGCCCCAGCTGCATAATGAATCTTGATCCCGAAAAGGCAGCAGACATCTGCTGAGTCACAACATGTTGATATATTTTGGAATTGAAAATTAATGCGACAGAACAAGACATGCAGTTTATAAGATGTTATTGAGCTTATATTTCCACGCTGGTTTGACGTGACTGGAGCTATTATTTTCAGAAATAGGGAACAGTACCTAGTTGATATTCCTAGTAATAAATTGAAGAAAAAATTGTCAAGATACAGAATTCAGAATTATATTTTGAGAACATTGTATTTTGAGAAAAATGATTCCGTTTGCATTGTCATCAATTCAATCTGCATCAAGTGCTTTAAATGTTGATAATAACTTTCTGCTTCCTTAGTTTTGAGTGTTTTTTCTCGTTCATATTACTACTTTAGTCTTATCACATGATTGTTCTTTTGAGAGCTTATTTGATTATTAAAACAAGTAAAGAGATATAAAAGAAATATTCAAGGTTAATTAGAAAAAAGGCTGCCGCCAACTGAATGAGCTAGATGACTTTTTATTTAATGGTTAGAGAATGTTTTAAACAAAGGAAAATTAAGGAGCAAGAAGTAACATCAACTCACAAAAAGACCCCATTGTAATGTCTTTTTATGTGTAGAGCGGTGCAGTATTCTAGAGGTGAAGATACTTGCCTCCTACTCAGAAGGTTGAGAGTTCAATCCTAGGTTCAATCCTAAGTTCAATGCTCTTGAAGATATTCAGGGTGACTTTATGGTACCAGGTAACCAAAATCAACCCAGAGAGATCTGTATCTGCGTAGTTGTTCGCTACGTCTATCTGCCCACCATTGCCGGGCGTCCAAGACCAACTCCCTTTTCTCCTCTCCACTACTCCAAGGCCTGATGTCAGGAGCACACTCCCTTTGGCTTTCACCGCTGCTCCATGCCTCAGGCACCTCCTGGTGGCCAACCAGCCTCTCTGATCCCTGCTCAGAGTCGGAACCCTGTCCAGGGTCCTCCACATCTTCCAGAGCCGACTCATAGGGCCCCTCGCTGTCGGAGTCTATTTGCAGCTCCAACGGCTCCTGCTGGGCCACAACAGCTATTTATTTATAAAACTATATGAAATATGCAGCAAGATAAGATATTTTGTAAATATGCTTTTGCAAGTTTATATACAGAGGTCATAAGCATCATAACTACATGCTTTAAATATGTTTTTTGTTTTCCATATTTTTTTCTTCCTAAAAGTAGTGAATGTCTTCAGTATACTTAGATCTGTGCAAAAGTGCAGATGATTGTGCAATTTAAGTAGGATTTAAAATGAATATCATGTTTCTAATTAACATGCCATCTTATTAAGATTGAAAACATAGCAATTATGAACACATACTATAGTCTGGAATGAATTATTACTTTGATTACTCACAACTTTTGGACTGTTGTGCCTTTATGTTCCAATTTTCAGCCTTCTGATTTTGAATGTTTAATTAAATTTATTTACATCTCTTGCATGTTTACTAATTGCTCAGTATAACATACAGTAAGTAGTTGATTCAAAGTCATTACAGACCAGCTACCAAAGGCTGCCACAACAGATGTGAACATCAAGTGCTACTGAATGTCAAACAGTTGCCTTTAATTGTGGTTTGTTGTTACATCTGAATTTGTTTCAGGTTAATTATAATGTGCTACATCATTCTGCCCACAAGGCACAATGACAGAACTGGTACAAAACAGAACCATATGTGGAGCTAAAGGATTCTTTGGAGATACACCATTACCACCATCAGGATATGAGTCTCTACACTTCACATTCCTGACCCCATGGAGTAGAATGTAGGGAACCACACTCAAAATGTCTGAGGTGAAGCCTCAGTTAAATGACTTATTATGGACAGGGTAGATTCAGGATTCCCTTTCAGATTCAGGAGAGATGAATATGCAGTAAGGCCCCTCAAGGCTGTTTGCTGGTCTGATGTATTTCCCAGACTTGATGTAAGTAGTAGAAAGCTGGTGTCTGTGTTGACTTGCCAACATAGTAATATCTTCTGCTTTCAGGACATGCCTGCTCAAACCACTGACAGGAAATTTGGCATTGCACACCATTCAGGTCCAGATCAGACAGTCCTGACTTAGATATTATGGTGTCTGAAATTTTACAGTGTAAGTCATGGGGAGAAACTACTTTTCATCAAGACACTATTTTGGCGTTACTTTGGTGACGATATAATTATGTCCTCTAGTCCAGAACAGGTACAAAGAATTCAATTTAGTAGCTACAATTTGAGGCTGTCCCTGGAATACACTGAAGTCTAATGAAAGCCTCACTGGGCAACTGATCAGGCCACTGAGAGTTCTGGCTTTGACTTCAATTACGAATGATCTTGCCCAAAGTGATGGAATTAATTATAGACGAAAGAAACGCTTGGAGTTTATTTAGTGACTCAATGTTTTTCACAGTTTTTCTGGCTGTGACAATCCCATCTTTCTGAAGGGTGCTTCTGTTCTCCTCATTTTGCAACATGTTTATTTGAAAATACGGGCAAGATGAACTTAGCAAAAGAGGATTTGGCCTCCAAATAATATATTAATATAATAAATGTACAGACAAAATTACAGGCCACTGCAATTCAATCCACACAACATTTAAAAATCTCACTGATTTCGACCGCATTAAGTTCAAATACTACAAGATATAGGCTTCAGGATCAGGTCAACCGCATTTCAAGTTTGCTTGTGAGTATTTTACCAATTTAGCATCTCAGAGAGCATTAGGATTTATGCTGGCTTTCCTGGTAAAATGTTTACTTCATTTAATGTAGACTTGGGACTTTTAGTGAAAAGTAATAAGGTAACTGTCAGGACTAAAAGCCATCCTTTGCATTGGGCCTCAGTCCAGCCACATTTAACGCTGTGGAAAATTGGGAGGGGGATCATTTGGAGTGGGATAGATATAGTCAAAATAACATTCCTTTCTCAGAGAGTCAAGGACGTCTTGACCTGCACCCGGAGTAGCATAACTGGGAGGAATCTCCAGTTGGGACAGTGCCTGATTGGACCATGAGATGGACATGTGTGTGCTGGGCAGGGACTTGAACTTTCGTTTGGGTGGGGAGAACCTGGAAACTTTCAGATTCGGGTTTTCCCAGATGTGCCAATATGACATGGAACTTTGAGGAACATCAAGCCTCAAGCAATTTGAGCTCACTGCATTACACAGCATGAGGGATTTGAACCGCTGAACTGCTGACCTTGATCCACAATCTCAGCGTCATAGCCACTGAGCCACTGTGTTCCAGGTATAATCTCTGATATTTTCATATATGGCTGGGAGAGAACCATTTTCAATCCCTGCTACTAGGGAATATATGACCAGCAGTAACTGTAAATATATTTTTGTATACTGCTACTTTCCTGTAAACCTCATTAACATTGCCTTTAAAACCTGGGCCCCTAAACAAACTTTTAGAGTAATAGTAAACTACATTATGAGAAACCACGACTTTTTATACCAATGCCATTCCCCCCCCCCTTTTTTTTTTCTCAGACTATTTTTAACAAGCTACTGTCTGGTCATCAATACTGTGGGATTTGTGGATAGCAGTCAAAAAGTGAAAAAGGACCACATTGCCTGAAATGCAATTATTTTAATTGGTCCCGTCACTTTTCTAGGAAATTTGGGTTAGCAACAAGTTGCTTGTGTTATTTTCCCAGGCCTCTCTATGGTTTAGAGAGAAAGAGAACCTTAAACTGTGAGAATACATTTAGTATATCGTAGTGTCAGTTCAGATATAATATGAATAACCTTAGCAGCATTTTTAGCTAACCTATCCCCTTTTTTTATTTTCTTTGCTTTACTGAGTACACATGGTATCCAACAGTCTTGGTTTTATTCAGAATTTAAACTCTTTATTAGTGTGATCACAATTCATTAAAAAACCTAGACAGACAGATAGACAGGAAGTGCTACCTTCCATAACACAATAGTAGATATTTCAGCACTGATTGTAACCTACTACTCTAGTGCTGATTCTGCCAAATGTATGGATGGTGTAAAAGTTATGTTGCTTACTTTTCCTGTTTCCACTGAAGAACAGAACAACCAGCCTGACAGGTATCTTTATTAGAAACAGACATTTGATAAATGTAGTGTGCACTAACCTCTCCAGCTCCCATTTTGAGAACTAGTTACTGAAATACAGGACTTGTGACAATTCGATTACTGAAAAAAGTGACTTACGACTGGTCATTGCACTCACAACTGTTACAACACCCCCACAATCATGTGATCAAAATTTGGGCATTTGGCAACTGTCATATGAGAGAACGCCTCCTGCCAATTACCTCCCAAAGACCGATTCGATCGCACAGGCTTGGCCTTCTCCGGGTTCCATCTGCCAGCCAATGTCGGCTGGTGATCCCCCGGGGGACAGCCTTCTCTGTTGCTGCTCCAGCCCTCTGGAACGAGCTCCCCGTGGAGATCCGGACCCTTACTACCCTCCCGGCCTTCCGTAAAGCTACCAAGTCCTGGCTGTTCCGACAGGCTGGGGGCTGTTGAAATATCCAGCCCCGCTTCAATTGTGAATGTTGTGCATTTTTAAATTTTTTGTATCGTCTTATTTATTCCCCTTTCCCTGTTTTATTGTGAGCCGCCCGGAGTCCTTCGGGAGTGGGCGGCATACAAAACTAATAAAACAAACAACAAACAACAATATATTGACAACAGTGGCAGTGTCCTGGGGGGTCACATGATCATTGTTTGCAACCTTCCAAGCTGTCTTCGAACAAGCAAAATTGGGTACAACTGAAACTACCGCTTTGCTTAACAACGGAAATTCTCATCCCTATTGTGTCATAAGTCGAGGACTACCAATATGTGTTTTGTAAATTAAATTTAATCGGATTTAGTGGAAGAATAAAGCAATTCAAAACAGGCAGAGTGAAAATAGGAAAAAAAAATCAGCTAGTGGCAAGTATTCACATACTTTTATGCACAATCTCAGAACTGTAAAGATTAATGATTATGCAGTAGCATTTGGAAGCAAGTTATAGTACTATATAAACAATCTTAAATTTCTAACCTTAATGAGAAATGAAAGGTTGAATAGCTAGATGGGGAACTTGGTGTGGTGATTTACGGAAGGCCGGGAAGGTAGTAAGGATCCAGATCTCCACGGGGAGCTCGTTCCAGAGGGCCGGAGCAGCAACAGAGAAGGGTCTCCCCCGGGCGGTCGCCAGCCGACATTGGCTGGCAGATGGAATCCGGAGAAGGCCTAGTCTGTGCGATCGAATCGGTCTTTGGGAGGTAATTGGCAGGAGGCGGTCTCTCTAGAATAGATTATTTTTTATTGGCCATGTGTCATTGAACACTCAAGGAATTTGTCTCTGATACATAAGCTCACAGTGTACATACAAACAACAAAGTGATATAATCATAAGATACTAATAGGTTTAGGTTTATTCGATTTATATGCCGCCCTTCTCCCAAGGACTCAGGGCGGCGTACAACATTAAAAGAAACACATGATACAAAAGTTAAAAAGAAATTAAATAGGATATCCCAAACCCAATTAAAATTGACAATGACACATTTTTTAAAAAGAATTCAAATTAAGATTAGCAATAATCAATACTTTGATTTTTTTTTTTGTTCAGGCCAGGCTGGCTTGCTGGAAAAGCCAACTTTTTAGGGGCGCGTCGGAAGGACCGGAGGTCGGGGATTATACGAAGCTCCAGGGGCAGCTCATTCCAGAGGGAAGGTGCTCCCACAGAGAAGGCTCTCCCCCTGGGGGTGGCTAGCCAACACTGTCTGGCCGACGGCACCCTCAGGAGGCCAACTCTGTGGGATCGCACTGGATGGTGGGAGGCTACCGGTGGCAATAGGAGAAGGTAATAGGAAAGATGAGAAGGATAATAGTAATACAGCCCTAATTATGGGTAAAAATCCTTAGGCATAAATAGTGCTGTGGGAATTAGATGTTTAGCAGCTGTGGGAATTAGGTGTTTAGCAGAATGATGACATGGAGGGGAAAAACTATCGTGTCTAGTTGTTTTGGCATAAAATGCCCTATAGTGGCATCCTGAGTTAAAACAGTTTATGTCTAGGATGTGAGGGGCCTATAGATATTTTCTCAGTCTTCCTTCTGCAGAGTTATTGTGAAAGTTGCAGCTAGCCATGGCAATGAAAAACAGCAAATGAATCTAAAAATGACATTTATTTATGGTATTTTCCGCTCCCCTCAAAACTGCTTTTTTTTAAAATACAAAAATGGTTTCGTTCCAAATCTTCTATATAGAATTAAATATTTGTAAAATATCTTTCTTTAAAAAGTGTGCAGATGACCAGCAGGGGTCAGTTTTGCTATATTTTATTCAGTGAAATGTACTTGAAAGTTTCTCAATAATTTTGAAAAGCCAGTTTTGAAAATGTTTTGAAGTTTGCTCTGAAGTTTCAGGAGATCAGATTCTTTTGTTAAAAAACTAGATTAGGCAACATCTAATATATTACATCATATAATTTTATAATTCATAGTATATAGGTATTGCATAGAAGGACGTGGAAGTGTAAGCTGCTTTTGTTTCTATTCAGCATTGATTGTAGGAAGAAAACAAATTAATTTGCAGCAACAAAATTCCCAATAAAATGCTGGTTTCAAGTTATGGGACCTGAAATCCATCAATTCTAGAGAATGTCCAGTTTAAAAAGACCGATGTAAGTGGATCTTTTATATTTCAGTAATGACAACATAGGATCACAATGATAAAAGAGATCAAGCTAAATAATCAGTAAAAATGATATATGCAAAATATGTCAAGTTTGACATGGTTGGAATTTCAAACCAGATGACGTTGTTGCAAAGATCTGATTAGGTTAAACAGTTTGTTGCCAATGAGTTCATTTTCCTCTGATTGACAGGGTACGTACAGTAAAGTGGAAATATGCTCTCTATTAGGAGAGAGAAGAATGGAGAATATATTTTGAGGTTGGGAAATGCAGGCAAACAACAAAAAAACAATGCTACATGATGGCCATATGAATGTGACATTAGTAGAGTCAAATTTCTTTGCCCAGCTTTCATCTATTTTCCACCTAGTCCTACATAACCAACAATACTGATTTTATTATTTATTTATTTATTTATTAGACTTATATACCGCTTCATAGGGATTTCAGCCCTCTCTAAGCGGCTTACAGATTTTTAGCAAATTGAGTCAGCAAATTGCCCCCACAGTCTGGGTCCTCATTTCACCCACCTCAGAAGGATGGAAGGCTGAGTCAACCTTGAGCTGGTGAGACTTGAACCGCTGAACTGCAGATAGCAATAGCAGTTAGACTTATATACCGCTTCAGAGGGCTTTCAGCCCTCTCTAAGTGGTTTACAGAGTCAGCATATTGCCCCCAACAACAATCCAGGTCCTCATTTCACCTACCTCGGAAGGATGGAAGGCTGAGTCGACCTTGAGCCGGTGAGATTTGAACCACTGAACTGCAGATAGCAGTCAGCTGAAGTGGCCTGCAGTACTGCACCCTAACCACTGCGCCACCTCGGCTCTTTTATTTATTTGATTTTGGGAGGATTAAATGGAAAGAGTCTTCTACATGCCCCTTTCAGTTCCTTATGGTAATATGGGATAATAATGTAACAGCAGCAACTACAGAAAGACTAAACATGGGGAGAAACTATTGTATATAGAAATAAAGATAGCGCGTGTGAAACAGCTTGATAGTGTTACATTTATATTTTCTAGATCATCCCAAGCCAGTGTACAGCTTCAGAAATAATTTAGAAAGGTTGCTTTTCTAAGAGAGAGGGTAGGAGTAGGGGAGAGGTAAGGGAAGAAAGAAGGGGAAGGAGAGGAGGAAGGAAGGAAGTAGAGAAGGAAGGAAGGGAGAAAAGAAAGGGAAAATAAGGTGGTGTTACAACAGGCGCTAGGGATGGTAAACAAAGCAATCCAAACTGTACCTTATAACCTTTAAAATGGAATAACAATAGTATAAGAATGGCAAAGAAAAAGAATAACCATGTGAATGTATACCTATAATTGTATGTAAGAGAATAAGTGACAGTAAGAAGGAATATTTTGCAGTTGATGTGTGAACCAGAAAACACCATGACTGCTTCAAACAGTGGTATTGTGTTCCTTCATGAAGTCCAAACGTCTTTGCGGGAGTGATGTTGAAGCGGTCTGCATTCTTACCAGATAGCTTTAACTTTCTTCTTTTTTAAATCTTTTTTTATTTTAAACACATAAACACATCAACAAAAACAAACACATGACTTAAGACAACATAGGAACAAGAGGTTCCATCGTATATCATACCGCAGTTCTGTATTGGTTTCTTTGCAGTTAGTGTTTTCCCTTCTGTACATTTCTTTCTTGCATTCATGGTCTCCTTTATTCGTTATCCATTTTTATGTACAATTCTATATTTATTTATACTTAGCTATTTATAACCAAATATTGTTTACCTATATTGTGCTTTATATTCTTACTGTCATTTATTCTCTTACATACAATTCTAGGTATACATTCACATGGTTATTCTTTTTCTTTGCCATTCTTATACTATTGTTATTCCATTTAAAAGGTTATAATATACAGTTTGGATTGCTTTGTTTACCATCCCAAGCGCCTGTTGTAACACCATCTTATTTTCTTTTTCTTTTCTTTTCTCCCTCCCTTCCTTCTCTACTTCCTTCCTTCCTCCTTCTTCTAAGTACCCAGAGATTACAGCATTTGTAATAAATAAAAACAATCATTGCACAAGATCAGGGGTGTCAAACTCATGTCATCACGGCAGTGTCATGTGACATATCGGGACTTCCCCCCCCTTTGCTAAAACGGCCGTGGGCATGGCCAGAGCATGATGTGGGCCCGAAGTTCGACATCCTTGCACTAGATTATAGATTTAGTTAGTTAGTGTTTGTTCAGGCAGAACTTGTTTTTACTATTATCTAAAGCCACAACTGAAAAGCACAATTTTATTATGGAAATATAAATACATTTCTATCTTTCTCAGTTTGGGGTACTAGGCTAGAAAATACCTCCGGTCCTTCCGATGCACCCTAAAAAGTTGGCTTTTCCAGCAAGCCGGCCTGGCCTGAACAAAATAAAATAAATGATTGATTATTGTTAATTTCAATCGATTTTTTTAAAATGTTATTGTTAATCTTAATTGGGTTTGTTTTTTGGATACTCTATCTAATTTTTAAAAAACTTTTGTAATATGTGGGTTTTTTTTAATGTTGTACACCGCCCTGAGTCCTTTGGGAGAAGGGCGGCATATAAATCCAATAAACAAACAAACAAAATAGCAAATTGTAAATTGTTCTGCATGAAGTCAACTGGGCGGATTTGGGCCAGTTATTTTGTCCCACCCCTAAGAATGCTGCAATGGCAAGCTGCTTCTGAAAATGTTGGCAAAAAAAAACCCCATAGCGACTTGTTCAAGTGGTGGCCCAAGTGAAAACTGATATAACTATATACATTTCAGTGGTGGGATTCAAATAATTAACAACCGGTTCTCTGCCCTAATGATCAGCAGGGTAGGCGGTGCTCGGTGGTCATGTGACTGGGTGGGCATGGCCAACTCAAGGTCACTTAGATCGATGGGAACTTCGCCTTAGCTGTGACAATGTAATAAGGATTAACCGGAGAGGCAGTTTCTGTAAGCAGGGCAATAAAGATTAAGCTAGAAACAACACCAGAATGTTTCTTTCCTGCCTTCCTTACAGGATTAGCCCTGTAAAGTGGGGGAAAAACAAAAGGAGATTTCTTCCAACAACCGGTTTTCCGAACTGCTTAGAAATTTACTAACCGGTTCTCCTGAATAGGTGCGAACCGGCTGAATCCCACCACTGATACATTTCCTCCCCCCCCCCCCGAGTTTTAGTACATAGCAATTGATTGCACAGACTATGTCTCAGATTCATTTAGTAGAAAATACTGCAGTAAACCTTTGCAAGAAGCCACTCAAACTATATTTGACTGAACCAGTGGGTTTATTTTGGGTATATAGGGAAGTAAATCAGTGTTGATTGTTCGTTTTTTTGCCAAGTTTATGCTATAAAGTGACATAGTGTATATTGTAGTTCCTGATCTTTTGCAAGGATCATAGGCTCCACAATGGAGACACCACACTCACATGGCATCATTATGAAGCCTCTATTATATAGTGATGGGTGATGATAATCTTTTTTTCCCCCTGAAGCCCTCTACAAAACAGATTATTTCCAGAAATTTGTTTATTTTAAATGGCATGTAAAATAGTTATGGTAAAATAAAAAGGGCTAGGTTCTGAAAAAAACAAGAAATAAATATGAGAAAGAGATGAAACTGGTTTTGCAATAAGCAAAGCTTCAATTTTCAAGACCCATAAAATAATCAAGGGATAACAAGCAAAGAATCAACTGCAGACAGCATTTCTTACCAGAAAATATGTATTTCTGAGCCTTGATTTTCCCCTCTACTTCGATCCATGAGAAGAAGAAATCCAGAACCCTAATTTATTTTATTGCACTGCTGACGGTGACTTCAAATCTAAGTTTTAGGCTTAAGTTTAGGTTTTTCGTAACCAGGCAAAAATGAAGGGATGCTATATTCCAGAGAATTCGGCAGGACAACTTTCCTCAAGACCACTTGAGGGAAAAAAAGCAGACACTTTTTTTAAAAAAATCCTGTCAATATATTTGTAGTAATTGCCTGAATCAACAACTTTCATGGTCCTGGAGTCAAAACAGCATCTCATATTCATCTGAAAGGATGAGTTTTGATTCCCAGCTTATCTGTTTTGATTCCATCTCACACACATACACCGCCCCATTCTCCCTGGACATCACTAGTCCTGAATAGAGTATAATTTTCTATTACGGAAAGCAAAGTATTTCCATATGTAAAGAAATATATTTATATGTATGTAGTTGTGGGGTATATTGCATTATATTAAGGATCAAAATATTTTAAACCTTCTAAACAATATTAGAAATTAAACACTGCATACATTATACTCTTCCAGGAATTAATATGGGGAAAATGTTACTTTCCTACTGATTTAACTCTTTTTCCATTAAGCAAAATGAGGAACATGGTATTTTGGAAATGTTATATTTCTAGTCAGTTCCCTTGCCTGCCACAATATATCTATATATCTATATATGTTGTATTGTGCTGATAAATAAATAAAGGGAGACTAGTATAGATCTATTTCAAGCTATTTAGCTTCATCAGCTAGCCATACCCTTACTGGGGATTCGAACCTGGGCTGTATTACATATTAGGAAGATGTGTTAACCACTAAGCCACAAGGTTTTCATCCTTTATCAGCTGAGCCAGGGAAATAGGTATGTATTTAGTGTCACAACCCCTGGTATGCCCAAATATGGGAGGAAGTCTACTGCTTCCTTTCTCTGTCTATCAGCTTGTCACAAGAGACCATCACGACAGAAAGCCATTATTTTTACTGTTGCCTTTGTTACATTGTGTTGTATTTTGTGCTGATAAATAATAAAGGGAGACTAGTATAGATCTATTTCAAGCTATTAGCTCTCATCAGCTAGCCATACCCTTACTGGGATTAGAACCTGTGCTGTACTGCATCTTAGGCAGATGTGTTAACCACTAAGCCACAAGGTCCTTCTTATCAGCTGAGCCAGGGAGATAGGAATGTATTTAAAGTTACAACCCCTGGTATGCCCAAACATGGGAGGAAGTCCACTTGTTCCATTCTCTGTCCATCGGCTCGTCACAAGAGACCATCCAGACAGAAAGCCATTATTTTTACTGTTCCCTTTGTTACATTTGTGTTGTATTTGTGCTGATAAATATATATATATATATATATATATATATATATATATATATATATATATATATATATATATATATATATATATATATATATATATAGTCTTTACCTACCAAAGCTAAGGACTATCCTTAGTCATTTTGCATCTTGTCATAAGATACAGCTTCTATATTATTCCAATTGTCCTCTGAAGAATCTTATTTCTTGATTTAATGACAGTGAAACACATTACACGGGCTAACTCATCACATTCAAAAGTGGCACAAAGAAATAAAAAGAAACATTTCTCCTGATTCAATTCTTTCATGGAGTATTTCAAAATCTTGGTTCCTAGCAACTACCAATCAGAAAGCCGATGTTCTGTTAACAGAGTTCAGTGAGCTGAAAAAATAATGAAAGGCGGAAATAGGAAGATAATGAAGAATTATAATGAAAAATTAAATGCGTGCATAATGATTGTATGACAGCAATAGCAAGAACCAATAGCAATAGCAAAAAAAGGAGATAATGAAGGCTTAGAAAAATAAATACTATATAGAACGTCTATTAGGAAATGGCGACAAGGAGGTACAATTAAATTACTGTTAACTCAAACAGTTGATAATTGAAGCCACTGTTCAGTCAGATAAGTATGAAACATTGGCTGCAATTTAAAAAATAAGTAGGATAAGTTGATCAAAGTTTTGTCTAAATCCCATGAAGTGAATTTTATTCAAAACTTTCAAATAACTAATAACGTTTATTCATTAGAAGAATTTGTGTACTGTCCAACTTTACTACTACTACTACTACTACTACTACTACTACTACTACTACTGTTACTACTACTACTACTACTGCTATTGCTATTGCTATTACTATTGCTATTACTATTACTATTACTACTACTACTACTACTACTACTACTACTACTATTATAGAATTAGAATAATTCAAGAGTTGCCTTATAGGGATAATGGGGAATATAAAATTTAAATAAATGACTGACTGACTGACTGACTGAATGTATGAATGAATTAATAAATAAATAAACAAATAAGAAAGATGACCCAATCAGTACTCTTTCAGTTCTGTAATTTATATTTCTCAGATATCATGAGTTGACTTTCAGTGTGCATCATTTTAATGAAATCTATTTTTATTCTGGACTCGGTGTTCTAAGCTTGGCTGTCGCAGACATTTCTTATCTGGGTGTAACCTGCTGAAGAAGTGGTCCAGTCTTTTCATTTCCTTAACTTTTTTTATTGTTTGAATGGTGTGTAAATGTTGCTATATGTGCTTGTGGATGGCTGATTTGTCTAGGCGTCTAACTTGCGAGAATTCCTCTAGGGATTCTTGCAAGTCCTGAATTTAGTTCTTCGGTCTAGGATGCTCAGTTTCCCAGTTGAAATTATGGTTAAGTCTATCCATTTCCTGTGAAATTAAGGTCTTCTGACTGCTACTTGGTGTAAGATAGATGTTTTCTGCTAGTTTTCTGCCCATCTGTCCTACGCATGGCCCTTACACTGCATGTTGTAGATGAATCTTGCTTTTTCTTCTTGGTGCTAAACACTAAGGAATTTACAGTTCAGTTCTCAACTACATCCCCCCCCCCCCCTCTATTTATGTCATTTTTGTAGTGGTAGTTTTCTGCTTGGGTTATATTGTTTTATAGTTTTATTATTTTATTAGCTGAATGTTTTATTGGGTTTTATGCTGCCTTGATTCTAAGATGCTTAAGAAAATCCTGTCTGGATTAAAACATCTTGGCCACAATTTGCAAGGAGTTTGGACAGCAGACTACCACATCCTCCCATTGAATAATCCCCAGATGCTGTTCCCTATCATTTTTCTGTTCCAGGACAGCAAAAGCCACTAACTTTCCTTCCCATAAGTAGGTCTGTTTGGTCATACAGACTTCTAAATTTAAGTGTGCTATATGAGAGCCAGTATGATATAGGGATTAATGCGCTTAAGAAATGAGGAGAGTCAGTTTTAGTCCTTTCTTAAGCACTGAAGGCAGTTGGGTGATTTTGGGTTAGTAATTCTCTTAAGCTTAGACAGGGATGACAAAAATATCTAGTAATGTACTAACCGTCATTGAATTAGGCTATAGATTTTAATCCACAACGTGATAGATAGATGATAGATAGATAGATAGATAGATAGATAGATAGATAGATAGATAGATAGATGATAGATAGATAGATGATAGATAGATAGATAGATAGATAGATATATAGATGATAGATAGATAGATGATAGATAGATAGATGATAGATAGATAGATAGATAGATAGATAGATAGATAGATAGATAGATGATAGATAGATAGATAGATAGATAGATAGATGATAGATAGATAGATAGATAGATAGATAGATAGATAGATGATAGATAGATAGATAGATAGATAGATAGATGATAGATAGATGATAGATAGATAGATAGAGATGATAGATAGATAGATGATAGATGATAGATAGATAGATAGATAGATGATAGATGATAGATGATAGATGATAGATAGATAGATAGATAGATAGATGATTGATAGATAGATAGATAAATAGATAGATGATAGATAGATAGATAGATAGATAGATAGATAGATAGATAGATAGATAGATAGATAGATATAGCAATATAATTATAACTATGGATATATAGATAAATGGGATTTATGTACATACATTATATTAAAAAAGTTAAAGCATCAATATGCACATACATTCTGATATAATAAACCGATTTAAAATGAAAATGCATTAGCAATTTTTTTAAAGGAAATCCGTAACAGCACAATAGTCCCAATAGTTGCCTTGTAAATAAAAAAAGTTGCTGATTGAGAACCCCCATATTTAAAAAGCTATTATTCTTTCTCTTAGCCAAACACTTTTCTCAAGATAAGAGAAAGTCCAAAGTTAAGTTCAGCAATGCACAGTTTCAACATTTCCCTCCTCACCTGTGGTAGAAAGGTTTCCCTCCCAGTTCCCGAATAGCCCATAAATTATTCTTCTATTATGATATTCTGGTAAAGAAGCTTTAAAAGGTATCAGAGACAATGCTAACCACTGGTTCAGTTAAGAGGATATTCCTGCAGTGCTACTATTATAAAGTAGCCAATAAATTGCTGGGGTCAGCTCGCTGCAAACAGAAGCACTGTGTTTGAAATGGACAGAAATATCTAACCATTGTATCATGGAAAAGTGTAGGTAAGATAGAAGAATGTACCTAGAAGTCACTTTGACAGTAAATTAAGGGTTTAGCAGGACAAGCGATTCTACTTCCATCCTCCAAAAACTATTTCCAGCCTATTCTGGTGAACCAGAGAGTGTGGCAAAGAGGCAAACAATAATGTGTTATTGCAGGAAGTGAGTAACTTCCAGAAGGGAAATTAATACTGACCAATCAGTCCCAAGGAGGACTTTCTCATATGCCCTCTTTTCATCTTTTTTTAAATGTAAAATTGATTCACAGAGAGAACTTTGTCTTTTACAAGCCTGAGTAACACTGACTAAAAAAAGAGAGAGAGAGGGGGGATTCAAAACAACTGGCCTTTCTGTCTCTTAATCCTTCCAAAGCCTCTTAATATTCACATAAAACAGAAGTGGACTCTAATGGCTATTTATGGAGCATCATGGCTGTTATTTTAAGCGATAATTGATGAGGTTGGAAATATTGTTTTTAATATTGTTTGTTGTATTATTGTAAGCCTCAAGTTGTCCGTTGTATTATTTACTGTGGGTACAGTAGTATTTAAAGTGTTGGCTAGAGATTATAAACAGTGATGATTTAGGTAATTTAAACCGTAAAAGGTTAAGGGAAAAAAGATCAACCAATCTTTCTAAAATTGATACCCATAAAGTTGCTTAAATTTTATATTTAAAGTGAATTTAGTATGAATAAATTCTACAAAATACAGTAATTATACATTATATAATAAATATTTATATTTTAAGCCTAATAATACTTCCTATTAAGGTCTTGATTGTATTGTTACTTAATTTTTGTATGCATATAGGAAAAAATGAGGAGAAACAATAAACAAATAGGTAAATAAAAGGTTATTTGGTTTCTAATTTCCCACTTTTCTACCTCTATGAAATGTTTCATAAGAGTGAGATTACTTAGATAAGGAAAGACCTTAATCTTATGACAGAATATAACTTTTGTGTTGATAAAACTACAGGTTAATTAGTTTTGTAATTAAAACAATCAAACCATGAAGAGAGATAAAACACCTGTTTGACTCTCTGAAGTGCTTATAATTTAAAGGTTTATAAGTATATAAAATATATACATTGCAAATTAGTTTTAAAATAGCTATCTTGGATAACTCAAGAGTTTAACATACCAGCCATACCATAACGATCTGCTAGCAGTTTAGTTTTTCAGTTCTTATCAACGTGAGCCAAAACGCTCAACGTCAAGAATTGTGAGAGTTGTAATCTAAAGTTTCTGGAACATACTGCAAAGCAATTTCTTTACATTTTCAAAACCTTTACTAATTCAATATGCAGTCAGAATGAAACACAGTGTGAACAGGCTATGTAAAACATACACGAAAATCATGCGCTGTGTGATTTGGTGAAAATCCTTCCAGAGCCTTGTAATGTAATGATTGCCTGCAATGTTATTAGCTGGGCGAATTCTAAATATGAAATGGAATGAGCTCTTCCCCTCCTCTAACTTGTTTATTTATATAATGGGAACAAAATTATGCAGTGAAATCTACACCAAGAATTTGAATTTCCTGGGGAAAAAAAACAACTGTACAAAGAATGTGTTATCAGTGATAGACAGAACAGCAACTTTCTGCATGAACTTCAGAGAGAAAATGGACATGTAAAATGGTGACATTTGTAGTTTGTGCAACTGAGGAGTTTTGGAAATGATAACAGTTGATGCCAAAAGTCATAATATTGCTTTCTGAAACACCCTAAAATACAACCCTTGAAATAATACAGGTTATGCCTTTTTTGTTGATCAAATAAAGGACACTAGATTCAGGACACAGGTTTTCTGCTGATGGATTTATCAAACATGCAGAAGAACAAAATTCCAGAGATTCTGCACGAATGATGACATATATATAGCATCCCAAGGTAATTGAGCAACGTTATAAGATCACAGGCATGCTTAACCAACCAACCACAATAATTTATTATAGTACATACTGCTGTTTGACCTCTATGATCATGGGGAACCAAAGCATATTCTTACAAAAAGTATCCAGTGCATTTGCTACTGCTAGTAATTAACTGACTTGCAAAGCTATTCTGGCAATGAAACTATACCCCTTCCCATTATTTGTAGCGTAACACTGAAAAACAGATTCAGGGTCTTCTTCGTGTGATAACCCTTCTACCATGTCTTTTTGAGTCAAATATGGCCCCCTTTCTTTCCTCAATATAACTTTGCTCTTAAATTTTACGGTTTGATTTTAAACCATTGACCATCAAGACTGTTTTGCATTTTGGGTATCACTTATTGTGCCCAATATTGTGGTTGTTTGTGAATATGAAAAACATTCCCTTGACCTTGTTATTCAAGTGAGTAATAAAACGTTGAGAAGTGACAGAGCTAACCCCTGAGTCACTCCACTTGATGCCTCCCTCTCCTCGTGTCACACGATCCACTTTCTAACGCAGTCCAAGATTCACATAGGTGGTCCTTCTCCAATGGGTTCTGGAATACTGTATAAAGTTTCATTTGGAAATGATTTATCTGTGCAATAAAGCTCGTAGGAAATTTTTTTTTAAATGTTCCCTTAATGGCAGATTTAATCTAAACTTACAAAGCAAGCTCAAAACAAAAGCTTGTTTTTAACCATTTTTCTATTTCAAAATCAATATAAAAAGAAAGCATCACTTACAAGATGTTAGCGAGATGAATTGTGAATGGTAATTTATAACTTATTTTCAACCCATTGTACAACCTAGCCTAGCTATCCAGAAATGTAGCATCTTTGGTTCTACCTAATAAGAATGCAGAATATTTATTCTGCATTCTATTAGGTAGAATCCAGAAGGATGGATTTTTCCAACTTAAACCAGTTAAACAGAGTTACACTGTTTAAACTGGTTATATAGTTATACCTTGATTTAGCAAGGGTGATCATAGCAAAGTCATATTGAACTAGTTCCCTTTTTAAACCTGGATTGTACTTTAAAGTGCCTACAATGAAGATTAAAATCTCACTCTTGAGCCTTACCACACCAACTATATTTAATTTTTTTAAAAATATTGGCTCAGTCTTGCTCCACGTTTCAAATGAATATTATTATTTAAGGTGTTGTACAAACATCTGTTAATTTGTAAGTCTGTAGTCTGTTTTTTAGAGTAAATACTTTCAGAGCTAGGAGTATTGGGGTAACAGCCAGCTAGTGGAGCCTAAAGTTGAGTTTGTTATGCTGCAAATTTGCAAGATTAGACTTTCTTCCGCTTCAGCGGGGAGAAGAAAAGATGTGTTAAAAACAAAACAAAGGGATGGAACTTCTACATTGCTCCCAATGGTCTGTAATGTTACATGGGACTTTACTCTTAGAAACAAATCTACTCTTCTTTGTTTCAAGCCAGGATAAAAGAAAACATTCCCTTCATTTTAATTCACAAGCGGGTTAAGCATATCACCAATGTTTCAGATACAATTCCGACGGTGAAAGCATGCAGTGGGTTTCTAAAGACGTGCTTTCCGCCACACAGAGAGCCCCATGTTTCACCAATCATAATACATCCACAAGGCCAGAAGAGACATGGGCTTGTTCGTTGTGGAATCTATACCAGGAAATATTTATTTGCTTTAGGTATTCCCACATGTAATAACTTGACATCTTCAGTCTAACTTGAAGAATGATGGTTTTATCCCGGCGGTGTTTTTATGCCAACTTATTAAATTGCGGCTTTGTGGAATTAAGCAGAACAAAGGTGTAATTCTGAATTAATTCAAAATTAATTGTTTTTATCCTGCGGGGCATCCCCAATAGCTTTTTTTCCCTTTAAAGGAAGCCTAAAGATCTGTTAACAATAAGCAAATAAGTCACTTGAACAAGAATAAGCTTGGGAAGGTTTCTCTTCGGAGGCCTAGGCCTTGAGAAATTTTGGCTTGAGAACCTGTCTGAGGGCTGTAAAATATGCCTAATTTAATTCTTACCTAACTACCCAAGTTCCCTTTGGACCATAACGTACTATAAAAGGGTGTGGGGAAGGGCATATGGAGAAGCTTTCGCTTCCAAACCAGCAATGCCCTCTAGAAAACTATTTCATTTTACTGGTAGCGGTTAAATACACAGTCCACAATCAAAGTGCAGTATCAGCAGAAATAAGGACTTGGCTCTTTCCTTACAGCTGGCGTTGGTCTAATCTACAACATATTCTTGAATATAACTTGCTCTGTTTGCCTGCTCTGGGTGCTTTCATTAAGAGGCCTGACTCTTCAAAAACCCCTGAGTGGAGGGCCAAGGTGCTAATTAGGGAAGTCAGAGTGTTTGGCTTCCCTTACCCTCCTGCTATTTCAGCTAGATGGATTATTTCTTCATACACCTTTAATAACGCACAACTAAAGAAATCTCCTAGCTGAATAGGCAAGCTACGGTTAATAAAGCTATGCTTTTAAAACACACATGCACACACTGGTGACCTTCAGTTTTGAAAAAACGTTGATTGCCTTTGTAAAATTGTGAAAGATATTGTCAGCACCTCTCCATTAGATAATTAAGAAAGAAAGACCACGAGTCTCCATGTGTGGAAAGCAAGTGTACTTTTGCTAATTATAAATGATTAAAGGCATAGCGAAGCGAAATCTGAATATTTAGGCGCGAAAGCGATTGATATATAGAATAGCCCATTCCCCTCCCCTTGGCATCACAGTTACAGTCCAATCATAATTCTCCCAAGTGTCAGGTGCGAGATAACTTCAAAAGGCATCACGAAGATGGAATGTCGATGCCGTTAGTCCTGGCGGGAAACTCCCACGCATGCTTAGTCTGATCAGCAGCTGAACTCCAGAACCTTCCTCCAGCACAATGAGTAACCCCTCCCAAATATCATGCCCTCCCTCCCTGTTTCATGGCAGTCGAAGCAACAGCAAAGCAGAGGCTGACAGATATTTTAAAAATCATATATGCCATTGGGATTTATTTATTTTTTTGCCCTTTTAAATTGGTTTTGGTTTTGGTTTTATTAGTTTTGTATGCCGCCCACTCCCGAAGGACTCCGGGCGGCTTACAATAAAACAGGGAAAGGGGATAATAAGACAATACAAGACAATACAACATTTAAAATACAACAACATTCACAATTAAAGTGGGGCTGGATACTTCAACAGCCCCAGCCTGCCGGAACAGCCAGGACTTAGTAGCTTTACGGAAGGCCGGGAGGTAGTAAGGGTCCGGATCTCCACGGGGCTCGTTCCAGAGGGCCGGAGCAGCAACAGAGAAGGGTCTCCCCCGGGGGGTCGCCAGCCGACATTGGCTGGCAGATGGATCCGGAGAAGGCCAAGCCTGTGCGATCGAATAGGTCTTTGGGAGGTAATTGGCAGGAGCGGTCTCTCAGGTACCCAGGTCGATGCCATGCAGGGCTTTATAAGTAACGACTAGCACCTTGAAAAATGAAATATATGAAAGTTGCTGCTATTCTAACAAGGGAACCAAGCCTATTCTTTGACCCCAGGTGTGGGAAGGGAGAGGCTTTCAGATTCACATAATGGAAACATACCTGTAAGTAATCTGCTTCTTCAGCTGGTGGTGCTGGCCATTTGAAATTGGAATCCCCAGTGGAATTTCAACTGGAAGTTTTAAAAATAGCAATAGCATTTAGACCTATATCTCTTCACGGTGCTCTACAGCCCTCTCTAAGCAGTATGTAGTCAGCATATTGCTCCCAACAATCTGGGTCCTCATTTTACTGACCTCGGAAGGATGGGATGGTTGAGTCAACCTTGAACTGGTCAGGATTGAACTCCTGGCAGTGAGCAATGAGTTAGCCTGCAATTCTGCATTCCAATCATAGCTCTCAAATCCAAGAGATCCAACAGTATATTGTATGTATGTAAGTGTTTGGGGCCTAAAGATTGAGATTGTCCTTAATGTTGTTTATAAGTACAAGGAGCAGTATGGCGGTCTTATCAAAATGCAGTGTTCCGGATTATTAATCTACAACTCCCCAAATGCCTAGTCCCACACAACTGGAAGATATCATGGAGAAGTTACTGTAGGATTTAATTAAACAGTGTAATCCCAAAATGTAAGGGTTACTTTATCATGTATTCTTCCCTCTCCTGGGAATGGGCGAAACTGCCAGATGGAGCTGATATTCTTTCAGTAGTCAATACTGTATATAGCCTGCACATCTGAAACAAGCCTGACTTAAAACTAAGGCCATTCAGACCTCCCAAATTGTAAGCTAAATCAGACTTTATTTTACAATGGTCACTTGGGAACAAGCAATATGAAAAGCAAATCAACATTTTGCAGCTGGATGTGAGAAGAGAATCGAGCATTTATTCACCCTTCCTGTACTTGTATAGACATGATAGGACTGGAAGCTCAGTCTTACTAATATGCTGGTAACACGATATGTCCTCCCGCAATTAAGGTCAGTGATCTAGTTTATGGATATAACACAATCCATATGGTGTGTGTGTGTGTGTTGTGTGCAGTATATCCTGCAATAATACATTCATTGTTTAGAGTGGCATAATAACGTGTCCTAACAATGAACAATCAAAGACCCCATATTAAAACCACTAATACAGATGTGCCATTAGAATAAGTAATTATTCTGACATTATTTCAGATAAACCATGGAAGGAATTCTAGCAGCTTCGCCTCTCTCATTCAGAAACAGGAAAGTATCAGTTGCTATTTCATAAAAGAATAGTTGGGAAAGCACATTATGAATCACAATGTCTTAAGAACAACTATCATGGTTCAGGACCTGGCTACCTGAGAGACCGCCTCCTGCCATTCACCTCCCAACGACCAATAGATCGCACAGGTTGGGCCTCCTCCGGGTGCCGTTGACCGGACAATGCCGGCTGGCGGCCCCCCGAGGGAGGGCCTTCTCTGTAGCTGCACCGGCCCTGTGGAACGATCTACCCGCAGAGATCCGGACCCTTACCACTCTCCCGGCCTTCCGTAAAGCCACCAAGACCTGGCTGTTCCGGCAGGCCTGGGGCTGTTGATTAATATCCAGCCCCACTTGATTGAATTGATGACATATTAATTTTAATAATCGTATCTTTTAAAAAAATTTAAATGCTTTTATTTTTGTTGTGAGCCTCCCAGAGTCCCAAGGGAGTGGGCGGCATACAAATTTTATTAAAGTTGAAGATGAAGGTTATAGAACCCTAAGATTGCATTGGGGTACATGAGAAACTATTTTTTCCAGTAGTCACACATTTATGGAAATCCCACTTTCTCAGGATGAGACTGAAAATCCGTTTCTTTGAGCTGCCTTTCATTTATTCTATTTCATTCAAAGAGCTTTCAATTAGACTTGTACAAATACAAGTTACTGGCCTAATTAGGGCTATTGTATCTGGGTTGCAAATCCAGATATAATAGCCCTAATCCCTCTCACCACTAGATGACAGCAAATTCTAATTCCGCGATGTCACGTCTAGATTTCTGCAACTGGAATATGGTAACCCTACTGCTAGTGGACAAGACTTATCGCTTTAGGTGGTTCTGTTTATTGCAACGTGGAATTGCCCTTCCTGGTTCCTGCAATGATATTCTGTGTTTTATATAACTGGCTTGGGAAGATCTTGTGTTGAAAAGGACAAGCCTAAATTGAATAGGCAGGGATAGGGCTAGCATATTACCATCATAAATAAAATGTTGCTTTTTAGTATTTATACAATGCTATTTTTATTGATTAGATTTTTATTTATTCCTCTTTTGTATGGGGAGCAAGTGCTCCCTTCTTCTATATTTCCTGGCAACAAAATTCTGACTTTGGACCAATTACTCAAAGAGTAATTGGCCCAAAGTGACCCAGTGAGCTTCTGTAACTAAGTGAAGGAAATAGAACTAGGGCTCCCCACACCTAGTCCACCGCCTTAACCTCTGCACAAGTTCACTTCTAGCCATTGTTGTAGGCCAGAACATTCAGATTCATCATGAGCCAAAACCCATCTCATTCAGGGCTGTCGAACTTGTGGAACGCATGCTGGATGCATCACGTATTGGCCACACCCACACCGGTGGGGATTGAAATAATTTAACAACCGGTTCTCTGCCATAATGACCAGCTGGGTAGGCATAGCTCGGTGGTCATGTGACAATGTGGCCGTGGCCAACTCACGTCGATGGGCGCTTCGCCTTAGATGTTACAATGTAATGAGGGTTAACCGAGAGGCAGTTTCTGTAAGCAGGGCAATAGAGATTAGGCTAGAAAACACCAGAATGTTTCCTTCCTGCCTTCCTTACAGGATTAGCCCTGTAAAGTGGTGGGAAAAAATAAAATAAGATTTCTTCCAACAATCGGTTCTCTGAACCTCTTAGAAAGTTAAGAACCAGTTCTCCCAATAAGTGCGAACCGGCTGAATCCCACCACTGAAACACACTCAGTTTAGTGAAGAAGTAAAAATCCCGATATGTCATGTGGCGCTGCCATGATAACATGAGTTTGACACCCCTGATCTAACTGATAAAGTATCTCTCTCCCTCCCTCCCTTCCCCTCTCTCCCATCTATCTGTCTCTGTCTCTGTCCTGTCTGTCTGTCTGTCTATCATCTATCTATCTATCATCCATCATCCATCCATCCATCCACCCACCCACCCACCTATCTATCTATCTATCTATCTATCTATCTATCTATCTATCTATTATCTATCTATCATCCATCTATCATCCCTCTATCATTTGTCTATCATCAATCAATCAATCTATTTAATCTATCTATCTATCTATCTATCTATCTATCTATCTATCTATCTATCTATCTATCTATCTATCTATCTATCTCCGTTCATGGGACAGTTTAATCTTATAGGGATTCCAAATAAATGTTAATTCATGAGAAGAGGCTCACCTGCTTGAGTTTTTTCTTTGCACGGAATATTGAAACCACAAAAATGAGGGTCATTCTAGCCGATTTTCTCATTCGGTCACATTCCCTGTGGGGAGATTGCATCTGACACTAACCCTGAGAAAGTGGTTCTTTGTATCTAAAAATCTGTGTGGGTCTTTTCAAACATAAGCCTAACCATAATATATCTGAAATAGATGGGATTAGCCCCTTTTTTCCCCTTCCTTTCCTGTGTGCCTTCCACGAGCTACATAAAGCAAAACCCAGAGCTTTAGAGCTGAAAATAGCTGAAGTGAAGTGACGCAGATTTCACCCAAGATGAAAGCTCGGCTTCCAGAAGGCTAATTAAAAGCAACTGAGACACCAGTATTCGATACAGCATTTGCTCACCTGAAAAAATAAATGGAGAACTGCAGCGCGGCTTTAGTGGGAAAGAGGCTGGAGGGTTTTGCTCAGGTCACAGGAAGGCCTAGCGTTATAAGGAGACAGCCTCAGCCTGTTCCTCAGAGTCAGGGAAGGTCAGTCCGAGGGGTGGAGGAGTACAGCTGTTGCCACTCCACATCTGGAACAGGCTAGGCTACAAGGTCACCACCATTTCTAAAGGCATTGGGGCAAAGAGGCATACAAGTCTTTCCCCAGTCTTTCTATCCCAATGGAATGGGGAAATTGGGCACAACAGGATCAGATGGTGCGGTTGCAGGGGGGGGGATTCCTGCCAGTTCTAAGCTCTTCTATAGAAGAGGTTCCACAAATCTACAGTACCGTTTAGAACCTGTTTCAATTCCCCCACCCTCCATCCCGCCCGTCCACACATCATCAAGATGAAAAGCGAGAGGAGGAATCCTGGGAGTTGAAGTCCACAAGTCTTAAAGCTGTCAAGTTTGAACACCCCTGGGGTTTTTTTCACTAAAGGGTTAGGGGTGCAAGGGTCTTGTAATTTGACAGCTTTAAGACTTGCACACTTCAATGCCAGAGTTCTTGAGCCAACATTTTGGTTGCTAAGCAAGAGTGCTGTTAAGTGAGTTTCACCACATTGTATAAGTTGGCCACGCCCACCCAGTCACTGCCAAGCCACTCCTACTCGGTCACATGGCCAGCAAACCACTCCCACCCAGTCATGTGGCCGGCAAGCCACTCCCACAAAGCAGGATACACCTACAGAAGAGGTTCTAAACATTTTTGAAACCCACCACTGTGGGGTTGGTGAGAAATTGACTGGAAAAAATACCACATTTTACAGTGAGACAAACCCAGGGAGGGGGTTGGTTTCCAAAGGAACCCCCCCCTCAAAAAAAGTTGTTCTTATAGGTAAGAACTCTATTGGGAGAGAAGTGTCCAGAAAAAGGTCAACAGAATCACCACGATCATTGTCCTTCCTAATTTTTCATGCTCCAATAACATCCCATACTTCTCAACCCGAAACATCTCCAATGGGGGGAAAAAAACCCTTTACAATGTCTGTCCCAAGTAGACATTGTAAAGTTTCTTTTCTCACTGGAGACGAGTGGGAGGAGAGTGATGCAGTGAAAATGATGCCACTGTAGCCACCTCACCATCTCCAACAATTAAGAGCCGAGATGGCGCAGTGGTTAAATGCAGCACTGCAGGCTACTTCAGCTGACTGCAGTTCTGCAATTCGGCTGTTCAAATCTCACCAGCTCAGGGTTGACTCAGCCTTCCATCCTTCCGAGGTGGGTAAAATGAGGAGCCGGATTGTTGTTGGGGGCGATATGCTGACTCTGTAAACCGCTTAGAGAGGGCTGAAAGCCCTATGAAGCGGTATATAAGTCTAACTGCTATTGCTATTGCTAATTAACTTCAAACACCACTGAGATCCATTCAAATAAATTGCATATTAAGAAAAGAGAAGCGCCTTCTTAGGAAGAAAACATGGGAGACATGACAGGCCACAGTTCAGTGGCATTTTCTCCACATGAGGTTGTCCTTATGCTCAAGTATCTCAATCTCCTTCCCTATTTCTCATCTGGTTATTGAGGAGAAATGCCTATATCAGAGCAGAGTGGGTTGCAAATCCTGGCGCTATCGGTTCGCTTGTACTCTCCTGCGCATGCAACACTTCTGCGCATGTGCAGAAGCGGGTGGGCGGAGCCTCCCACCACCGCCACAACCGGTTCGCCCAATCCAGGCCAAACTGGGAGCAAACCATCTCTGATTCAGAGTACAGGCCAGTGGTGGGTTTCAAAAATTGTTCGAACCTACTCTGTGGGTGTAGCCTCCTTTGTGGGAGTGGCTTGCCGCCCATGTGACCAATGTGAAGATGCCCGACGACACTTGTCAGAACCACCTTAAATGACCTCACACACAGCACTGGCATGCATAAGAATAGGATGCAGACTTGTTTTTTAAAAGGCATCTTTGGTTTGCGTTAAAACAACTTCAACACACGCAATGTTCTGATTGCACCACAAACACAGGAGTCATCCTTACCTTTCACAGAGGCACTGAGTTTTATAAATAGGAGCATGATAGTGTAGAATAATCATATCCAAGGACCAGTGGTGGGTTTCAAAAACCTTTGGACCCTCTTCTGTAGGTGTGGCCTGCTTTCCGGGTCCACTGGTGGAACCTCTTCTAACCGGTTCGGTAGATTTGACGAACCGGTTCTACTGAATAGGTGCGAACTGGCAGGAACCCACCTCTGGTCCTGGCATCTGTGTTTAATTCTCATAGCACTCCCTGGTAATAGCTTTCAAAACGAGGCATTTTGTAAAATTGTGGTGTTGCATTGGGGCTTAGCATACGTCAATCTTACTCAGAAAAAGAGGATATATTTTTAAAATTCTTTTCTCTGTTTGCTGGCAGTATCACATTTCAAGCCCACAGTGGCTCATTTAACCTTATGCCGCTATTTATGTATACATGTATATTATAAACAGAAAAAGGTACCCTTAGTTTATGGGCAACATGATAAAAATTAAAAGTTATTGACAAATAAAACGCACTGCATCAAGAAAGAAAAAAAGACTTCGTTTTAAAAAAAATGTAAATCTATCACCATATAATGACTGTAGGATTAGAGTAGCGGATGATGTTATTCACATCCACTCAAAAAGTCTTAACAGGGATTTCATAAATAGCCTCCAGAGATTTGGGGATATTGTTGTCTGCCAGATAGGAAGTAGAAACAGAGCAAAACAAGTGATGAATGACAGGAAAAGAGGAGGGAAGTGTATGACAAAAGCAGAGCAGAGTGAAAAAGCTAAACATGCACAACCATGTGAGAAAGATCACATAGAATACAACCAATCTGGTTTGGTCACTACGCCACAGAGGAAATATGTATTGTACTTTTTAGATTTCCTGGAAAACACATTAACATCCTGAACTGGATTAACCAGAATTTGAATCTACCAGAAATAATATTTATTGTGTTTATAGACATATTGATCCATAAATACTTTTCATTCACCGTGTCCCAGCTTCTGCCAACCTAGCCGTTCGAAAGCATGTGTAAAATGCAAGTAGAAAAATAGGAACCACCTTTGGTGGGAAGATAACAGCGTTCTCTGCACCTTCGGCATTTAGTCATGCCGGCCACATGACCACGGAGACGTCTTCGGACAGCGCTGGCTCTTCGGCTTAGAAACAGAGATGAGCACCGCCCTCTAGAGTCGGGAACGACTAGCATGTATGTGTGAGGGGAACCTTTACCTTTATGGATGATATGCGCCTTCTTCAATCCTGGGTTCTCTATCACAGCTCTGGGAATTCGAGGGTTCTGCAGATCCTCTTCGCTGTTCTTAGCACGGCGCTTTTCTGAACAAAGAGGAGCAGACACAGGAGGAGATCAAGGCATTGCAAGAAAAGATCCTGCATGAGTTATACCATCAAAGATAGCTAAGGGGGTTGCCATTCCCAAAAATCTTAAATGGGATTTAGAAAATTTGTGACTCTGCCAACTGCAAAGGCCACATTGCTTGGATCTGCACCAGTGATGGGTTTCAAAATTTTTTAGAACCTCTTCTGTGGGTGTGGCCTGCTTTGTGGGAGTGGCTTGCTGGCCATGTGACTGGGTAGGAGTGGATTGCCAGCCATGTGACCAGGTGGGAGTGGCTTGGCAGTCATGTGACCGGGTGGGCGTGAGTAACTTGCAAAATGTGGTGAAACTCACTTAACAACACTCTTGCTTAGCAACCAAAATGTTGGCTCAGAAACTCTGGCATTTGAAGCACGCAAGTCTTAAAGCTGTCAAGTTACAAGACCCTTGCACCCCTAACCCTTTAGGAAAAAAAACCCCAGGGGTGTTCAAACTTGACAGCTTTAAGACTTGTGGACTTCAACTCCCAGAATTCCTCCTCTCGCTCTTCATCTTGATGATGTGCAGACGGGCAGGGGGAGGGAGATGGAACCGGTTCTAAACAGCATTGTAGATTTGTGGAACCTCTTCTATAGAAGAGGTTAGAACAGGCAGGAACCCCCCCTGATCTGCACATACAGTATACTACACTGAGACATTATGATATTCAATATATATGAAGGACAACACCTAAAGACTTGGCTGCTGTGACTTCGCATTGTTGTGAAGATGAAAATAATAACACGTCAATTTTCTTGTATGAGATAGAACTCTTAGTGGTAGACATGTAAGAGATACAGCCCTTCCTCAGGGAAACAATGAACAATTCTAAATTCCAATTTAGAACTATGTATTAAAACTATAAGCCATAATAATCTAAGATATATAATATTTTTATAGCTCATACGTAGCCAGGGGAGAGCTGATGCATTTCCATCTGTGGAAACAGGAACCTACCTATCTTGTGAAACCTTCTCCCCATATAACATCTGCTCTTCGACTATCTTAGGAGAAATATCCCAGAAATTATGTTAAGATCATTTGTGAAGCACAAGGGCAAAGAATCTGTGAAACTCTCTATAATGTACTTCAAAGCCACCAAATTCGATTTGTTAACCCGCCTCATTTATGAATCTAAAGCCACCAAGTTATTCGAACTAGGATTTGTTGAATGGAAGCACTGTTTTAAAGCTTTGCACATCCTTAACTCCTATGGAATCCTAGATGGCTTGGGTAAACAGGCCATGTAACGCTGCTCTTTAGCCAAAGGTCAAACCAATGAAGGGAAAAGGGACGTTCAGGTAATGGGAAGTATCAAAAGTATCAAAACTTTTTAATAAATATTCGGTATGTTTTGCATTAAATATTGCAAGACAAATGCTCAGTGTATCAGTAATAAAAAGGTCAAATTGTATTTGCATAATTCTCTTATTACCTTTTTTTAAAAAAAAAACAACCCACAGGATACATTTAAAAAAAATTATCCTGGAAATTAAAACACAGATTTTTCATCACCCAAACACCCTAAAGTTTAATGAGGCCATATTTTGTAATAGTATACTTAAAACTAGGAAGAGAAGAACAGGCTTGCCAGTTCATCCAAAGCAATAAGTAAGAGATTGAGAAAGTCTCCAGTTTACAAACTTGGGGGTTAGGGGGTGGGTAAAAACTCTGAATTCTGAGTAGGGAAAGCAATCCAATTGTAGAGTTCTCTGCAGTTTTATTTATCCTCATGTGATCAGCATTAATTTAAGACACCAAATTAAGGTCAGAAACTAAAAGAATAGTAATTGCACAAATGGAGGTGTATTCGGCATGTGTGATGGAATCATTCTTCCCACCTCCGGATACTGACATAGAAAACACATGTATATACATACCTATTGTGTGTAAATAAATAGTATATACATACCTATTTTCATACTGATGAAGAACGTATTCTCCCTGACGTACAGAATAATAGAATAACAGAGTTGGGAAGGGGAACTTTAGGTCACCTAGTCCAGCCCCCTGGCCAAGCAGGAGGCCCTACACCATTTCTGACAGATGGCAGTCCAGTCCCTTCTTGAAAGCTTCTAGTGATGAGCTCCCACAACTTCCAAAGGCACTGTTCCATGGGTTGATTGTCTCCTGTCAGAAAAATTCTCCTTATTCTATGTTGAATCTCTCCTTGATCAGTTTCCATCCATTATTCCTTGTCTGGCCTTCAGGTGCTTTGGAGAAATAGGTTGACTCCCTCCTCTCTGTAGCAGCCCCTCAAATATTGAAACACTATCATGTCTCCCCTGATCCTTCTCTTCCCTAGACCAGCCATACCAGTTCCTGTAATCGTTCTCATGTGTTTTAGCCTCCAGTCCCCTAATCATCTTGTTGTTCTTCGCTTCAACGCTTTCTAGAGTGTCCACATCTTTTTTATAGTGTGGTGGCCAAAACTGGATGCAAGATTCTAGGTTGTGGTCCCATAAAACATGCCCCAAATGGGACAGAAATCTCCATTGGCACTAACAAAACTGAAACAGAAATATTTTAATCAAATAGTAGTTGGTGGAGGGATTAGAATTGGCCTAATGATTCCCTGCAAGTCTGATTGAATTCACATTTTTTTATTTGCATCTTAATCATGTTTCACAGAGTATCGTGTTACTTGGACTTTTAAAAAAAATCACTTTTGATAATCTCTTATTATTTTATTTGAAGAAGCAAGGGGGAAGAGAAAGAAAGGAACATTTAATTTCTTGACAGAGACCTTAGATAAGACATTGAGATACGAATGAGCCTGTGCTACATTTAAAAATGGTATAATTCTGGCTAGAATTCTCGGAGAACAGGGAGATCCTGAAAGCTACCAACAAATGCATAACTTGTTTCAGAAGGTGAGAAAATGATAGTCATAGTTTTATTGATTGCAGCGGACGTGATATTGATGCTACATAGGGTTCGAATTTAACTATCGTGCAAAACCATCCTTCTTGGAAGCTACAAACTGACCAGCTGGGAACTTTCCAAGGATAACAGTATGTGTGCCGTTGCCTAAATGTAATTTATTTATGCCATTGCTGATGGGAGAAGCAGCCAAGGCTTAATGCTCATGATCTTGGCTGGACTGTGAGGTCGTTCCCTCCCCTCCAGCGTTGAGCCTTCTGCCAAATCCCCCCTCCCTTGACAGAGGTCATCTGTACCCGCCTATCACAGCCATGGACCAGCCCCATTCTCCAAATGACAGAGAGGATTTGCTGTAGGAAAACCTTGACCCTCTGTCAAACTTATAAATGCTATGCTGTAATCATCAAAATCATTTGAAACATCCCACATTTGCCAACCAGGGCCAAATTCTGAGATCTGCATTCCATAAGCTTGAAAACAGCCTCCATTTAAAATATGACATTTCAGGATAAGAGTGGCGCAGTGGTTAAATGCAGCACTGCAGGCTACTTCAGCTGACTGCAGTTCTGCAGTTCGGCTGTTCAAATCTCACCGGCTCAAGGTTGACTCAGCCTTCCATCCTTCCGAGGTGGGTAAAATGAGGACCCGGATTGTTGTTGGGGCAATATGCTGACTCTGTAAACCGCTTAGAGAGGGCTGAAAGCCCTATGAAGCGGTATATAAGTCTAACTGCTATTGCTAACTGCTATTATTGCCAGCCAGCTTAATTAGCAATCCCTATTTTCTTAACTCTCCAGATTGCACAAATATTGAAAGACAGCAACGGAGACATTTGGCTGACCTTCATCCTCATGGTCCTCTCTCTGAAATGAAGACTTTAGATTGGATTTACTCAGGATTTCAATTCTATTTGATTCTTCCTGTCAAATAGGAGTTGGAGAAAATGGCATTTTTAAAATTCCCACGCGTGTATCATAAATAATTGGACAAAATAATTGGCACCATCCTGTAATGATGTCATGACAACTGACATAAGTGGACAGACACAGCAATGACCCACATAAGTTGCACATTTATGTGCTGATGAAATCATCTATTCCAGCGCCCTCTTGCTCATGGAAGACCCACCACACAAAAATATCTAGGGAAACCATAACTGAGAAACCTAGAATGATGAGAACTAGAAGAACAAAAAACCTTATAATGATCTGGGTGGATAAGAATACTCCATAATTCCAATTAGTAATGGAAGAAAAATGTAAAGCATCTCTTAGCTTCAGCTTCTGATTTCTTCCTTTCCAGCTTGTTGAACATGAAGAAGTGTGGAAGAGATGGCAGATGCTCCTGCTAACATAACGGCTCCATGACTTATATCCAAAAATGACAGGAATGTTTGTGACAAAGTAAACATTAAAAAAAACCAGTCTTGCCAAATTTCTACCATCATTATTGGGGCTTTATTCCTCTACAACAGTGGTCTTCAACCTTGGCAACTTTAAGCAAAGCTGGCTGAGGAACTCTGGAAGTTAAAGTCCACAGGTCTTAAGTTGCCAAGGTGTGGAGACCACTGCTCTACAAGACATAATTTTCATCTATTTTCATCTACTGACATAAATAGGACTACTTCTTATCTTCTTGGAAAACAACTTTAGTCTCAGTGTTCCAAAGAGCGTCCAAAAGTAAATCAGAGTCCAAGGCAAAATATTGCTCAAGGTCCCAATTTATTGAGAGCCATGTTGGCACATCTGGGAAAACCCAAATCTGAAAGCTTCCAGGTTTTCCCACCTAGTTGAAATTGAATTGAATTTGAATTGAATTTATTATATTTCTATGCTGCCCTTTTCCCTGAAGGGGACTCAGGGCGGCTCACAACCCAAGTCAGGGGGAAGGGTACAAATAAGGAATAAAAAGACAGACAAAACAATATCATATTTAAAAGCACACAACAACCATACCATTCGAGGGGGGACAAGACTCATTAGCCCCAGCCTGTCGGAATAGCCAGGTTTTAAGGGCTTTGCGGAAGGCCTGGAGGGTGGCGAGGGTTCGAATCTCCACGGGGAGCTCGTTCCAAAGGGCCGGAACAGCCACAGAGAAGGCCCTCCTCCAGGTGGTTGCCAGACAGCATTGGCCAGCGGATGGAATACGGAGGAGGCCTAATCTGTGGGATCTAATCGTCTATTGGAGGTGATCGGCAGCAGGCAGTCTCTCAGTACCCAGGTCCAATAACATGAAGTTCAAGATCTTGCCCCACACCCATAAGTCCATCACATGGTCCAATCTCCCACTGCCACGCTGGCAGCTTCCGCCCATCCAGTTCCGGTCAGGTGCAGAGATGCAAAGACAAAGGATGACCTTGGATTTCTAGAAAGAATGTTGTTATGCTACCTATCATCTAACTCCCTACAATCCCCTCTCCCATTTTCCCACAATAGAAAAACGCATAGTGGAATAATAGAAAGTGCGTCAGGCCTAAGATACACAAGAAAATATGGCTGCAGGCCTGATATTTAGTGTATGAGTAGTGTGTTTGTTTCATTCAGCGTTCTTCAGCCAATTAATGTGAAATGAGCGCTCCAGATGTGCCTCATATTTTCTCTTTAGATAGTATTCTAGTCCAGACCTTTTTCAGACCTTGGCAACTTTGAACCTGGTGGACTTCAACTCCCAGAATTCCCCACCAGTTGGCTGGGGAATTCTGGGAGTTGAAGTCTGCCAGACTTAAACTTTCAACTTTCAACTTTTGATTTGATTTGATTAGATTTTATTATATTTATATGCTGCCCTTTTCCCCCGAAGGGGACTCAGGGCGGCTCACAATTCAAATCAGGGAAGGGGGGGTACAGACAAAAAATAAAAATGAAACATAACAATGCATAATTTAAAAAACACAACAGTCATACCATTCGAGACGGGGGCAACAGCTCTTTAGCCCCAGGCCTGTCGGAACTTTAATAAGATTGTATGCTGCCCACTCCCTTGGGACTCTGGGCGGCTCACAACAGAAGTAAAAACATATAAAATTTAAAAATACAATTATTAAAAATTAATATCTCATCCATTCAATCAAGTGGGGCTGGAAATTAATCAACAGCCCCAGGCCTGCCGGAAGAGCCAAGTCTTGGTCACTTTACGGAAGGCAGGGAGAGTGGTAAAGGTCTGGATCTCTGCGAGTAGCTCGTTTCCACAACGCTGGTGCAGCTACAGAGAAGGCCCTCCCTTGGGGAGCCGCCAGCCGGCATTGTCGGTTGACAGCACCCAGAGGAGGCCCAACCTGTGCGATCTTATTGGTCGTTGGGAGGTGAATGGCAGGAGGCGGTCTCTCAGGTAGCCAGGTCCAATACCATGTAGGGCTTTAAAAGTAATGACTAGCACCTTGAAGGGAATCCGGAGACCAATGGGGAGCCAGTGCAGCTCGCGGAGGATAGGTGTAACATGGGTGTATCTAGGTACACCCATTATCGCTCGCGCGGCTGCATTCTGCACCAGCTGAAGTCTTCGAACATTCTTCAAGGGCAGCCTGAAGTTGTACGGTTGGAGAACCCTACTCTAGACATATTCATGGACCACTTCCACGTCCCTTAGTTGACATCTGGCAACCCTGCTTATGAAAAACATGGGCTGGAAATAATTCCACTGATTGCTTTTAAGAGTGAGCATTTCCCAATTCAATTTTTACATTGTAATTTTTTGGACTCACACACACAGTTCGGTCAGCTCTTTCGCTTGCTTGTCCATCCACTTCTGTGGAGGAAAGCCCAATGTGACACACATGGAGATGGGTCTTCTTTCCATAACAGCAGTTCTGTGTGGAGGATTGGGAGCAGAGGTGGGATGAAGCCAGTTCAGACCAGTTCAAGCGAACCGGTAGTGAAATTTTTGAGTAGTTCAGAGAACCAGCAAATACCACCTCTGGTTGGCCCCACCCTCCCGCCCAGTGATGGGATTCAAATAATTTAACAACCGGTTTCTCTGCCATAATGACCAGCTGGGTAGGCATAGCTCAGTGGTCATGTGACAATGTGGCTGTGGCCAACTCACGTCGATGGGCGCTTCGCCTTAGCTATTACAATGTAATAAGGGTTTGAGTTTGAGTTTAAGTTTTATTGAACACTTATAGGCCGCCCTTTTCCCTGAGGGGACTCAGGGCGGCTTACAATAATGAGGGAGGGGAGTGCAAGACAAGACATAAAAGAAAATGTGAGTAAAAATAATTAACTAAAAGCACAACATTCACTCGGCATTCGGGCGGGGAGAGAGTAAAGTCCTATCCCCAGGCCTGACGGGATAGCCAGATCTTAAGGGCCGTGCGGAAGGCCTGGACGATGGTTAACTGGAGAGGCAGTTTCAGTAGCAGGGCAATAAAGATGAGGCTAGAAACAACACCAGAATGTTCCTTCCTGCCTTCCTTACCGGATTAGCCCTGTAAAGTCGGAAAAAAATAAAATAAGATTTCTTCCAACAACCGGTTCTCCGAACTGCTTAGAAAGTTACGAACTGGTTCTCCCAAATAGGTGCGAACCGGCTGAATCCCATCACTGCTCCCACTCTTGTCATTTCCTGTTCTATATCCCTCGGGTTTTTTTTAGCTCAGATGATTCGCGCAGCAGAGCAGATTGCCACGCCTCAGCTGAGCTAAAAAAAAACAGCTCAGCTCACCAGCACTGACACCAAGGGTGGTCTTTAAGTGCTGCGCGCATGCGTGAAGCGCTCTCTCTCTCATACAATCGGTAGGAAAGATTTGGAATCCCACCACCGGCTGGAGACATTGTCTGCCTTGAAATGACCAGTGAGATCTGTGAGGGCTTGAATATGGATCTACCAAGCACACCAGATGAATTATTACAAAATGTAGTCCCATACTTGAAGTTGCAGGAGTATCTCTTTTTTAAAAAAAAAAAATTCCTTGTGGAGTCTCATGGACACTTTTCTTTCCATGGCACAGAATCAGAGGTGGTTTCCTACCAGTTCGCACCTATTCGGTAGAACCGGTTCATCAAATCTACCGAACCGGTTAGAAGAGGTTCCACCAGTGGACCCGGAAAGCAGGCCACACCTACAGAAGAGCTTCCAAACATTTTTTGAAACCCACCCCTGGTCCTTGGATAGGATTATTCTACACTATCATGCTCCTATTTATAAAACTCAGTGCCTCTGTGAAAGGTAAGGATGACTACTGCGTTTGTGGTGCAATCAGCACATTGCGTGTGTTGAAGTTGTTTTAACGCAAACCAAAGATGCCTTTTAAAAAACAAGTTGACATCATATTCTTATGCAGGCCAGTGCTGTGTGTGAGGTCATTTAAGGTGGTTCTGACAAGTGTCGTCGGCATCTTCATATCTGGTCACATGGGCGGCAAGCCACTTCCATCCGGTCACATGGGCAGCAAGCCACTCCCATCCAGTCACATGGCTGGCAAGCCACTCCCACAAAGGAGGCCACAACCACAGAATAGGTTCGAACAATTTTTGAAACCCACCATTGCACAGAATGCAAATGCACTGAGTCAATTAAAAGGGAGAAAAGCCAACATTAATAAAGTTTCAAGGAGTCCTATGGGGAAGTCTTTACACAGCTTTTAAAACAGACGTTAATATTAATATATTAACGTTAATATAATCCACTGAACTAAAAGTGCCAACCGAGCAGAGGGCTGTGTCAGCCTGGCTACACGCCATTAAGAAAGTATGCTAAATTCTGTATAATTAGGAATAATATTGCTCTTGCAACTGTAACACTTGCAACTGTAATCCTTTTTTATGACTCATTTTCGATTTGCTTTGTCCTCCCTGTTCGCTTGGGCCTCCTGTGGTTCTTTTACTAAAGAAATTGATCCACAGAGAACGAGGGTAAAGTACGTACTGTCTGGAGCCATTTGCAAGCGGAAGCTTTCCAAAAACCTGCTACAAGCATTTCTCTTGCTGTTTAGCTTGGAATGATTGAAAGCTTCAGCCAACTGGCAAAAGGTTGTGTATTGGTGGTTTTTTTTAAAAAGCAACAGAGAGCAAAAACAGAAAAAAAAATTCAATAAGCTTTTTTAAAAAGTATATGCAAGCGAAAAAAAAATTAAGACAATCATTTCATACTGATCAGAGGTGGTGTCCTGCCAGTTCGCACCAGTTCGGTAGAACCGGTTCGTCAAATCTACCAAACCGGTTAGAAGAGGTTCCACCAGTGGACCCGGAAAGCAGGCCACACCTACAGGAGAGGTTCCAAAGATTTTTGAAACCCACCACTGACACACATAGACTCACACAGAGAGAGAAAGAGGAAGGAAGGAAGGAAGGAAGGAAGGGAGATGAAAGAAAAAAAGGAAAAAGGGACAGAGAGACAAAAGGAAGGAGAGAGAGAGAGAGAGAGAGAGAGAGAGAGAAAGAAAGAAAGAAAGAAAGAAAGAAAGAAAGAAAGAAAGAAAGAAAGAAAGAAAGAAAGAAAGAAACACATGGCCGGCAAGCCACTCCCACCAGGTCACATGGCCAGCAAGCCACTCCCACAAAGGAGGCCACACCCACAGAGTAGGTTCGAAAAGTTTTGAAACCCACCACTGGTACTGATGAAGAACGTATTCTCCCTGACGTACAGAATAATAGAATAACAGAGTTGGAAGGGAACTTTAGGTCACCTAGTCCAGCCCCCTGGCCAAGCAGGAGACTCTACACCATTTCTGACAGATGGCAGTCCAGTCTCTTCTTGAAAGCTTCTAGTGATGAAGCCCCCACAACTTCCGAAGGCAACTTCTGTTCCATGGGTGGATTGTCTCACTGTCAGAATATTTCTCCTTATTTCTAGGTTGAATCTCTCCTCGATCAGTTTCCATCCATTATTCCTTATCTGGCCTTCAGGTGCCTTGGAAAGTAGGTTGACCCCCTCCTCTCTGTGTCAGCCCCTCAAATATTGAAACACTATCATGTCTCCCTGATCCTTCTCTTCACTAGACTAGCCATACCCAGTTCCTGTAATCGTTCTTCATGTGTTTTGGCCTCCAGTCCCCTGATCATCTTTGTTGTTCTTCTCTGCACTCTTTCTAGAGTCTCAACATCTTTTTTTATAGTGTGGTGGCCAAAACTGGATGCAGGATTCTAGGTGTGGTCTTGCTAAGGCTTTTATAGAATGGTATTAGTACCTCACATGATCTTGATTGAATCCTTCTGTTGGCTTTTTGGCTGCCGTTGACTCGTTAGGTAAGCTCCCCATTAGGAGAGCGAGTGTGTTCAGAGAAGCGTTGTGAGAGTTGTGTTGGAGAACACACAAACCAGCATACAGAGACACTGGCAGTTTAAATAGGCTTTGCTTTCGTGGGAATAGAGGTATCAGAGTCCATCAAACAGCCCAAGTCATACACGGATAAGACAATCAGTCATCAATGTCTTTCAGTTAAGGGATAATCCAAATAACACAGTCCAGTATCATACAAACAGTCATATTCATAGATTTTCACGGGTACACACACACACACACACACACACACACACACACTAACTGACAGCAATTAGTTATTTTTTTCAACAAAAGAACAAGGAAAATAGCTTCCCAAAATGCAATTAATTATTCTATAATTGTTCTGTCTGTAATATATAATTTCCAAGAATTCCCTGTCCCCTTTATAACTTTTAAAATGATTAATTTGATTTTGTGCTACATTGCTAATACTTCTTCTTTACTTCTTCCTTGGGTATCGAGGGTTGCTAATTGCTAATATACTTGCCCGTATATACTTTTTTTCTGTTACTTAATGTGATTTATTATCAAAAATGAAGTACTTGAACAGTTTTCAAAGTCTATTAAAAGTTTCAAATTTCCTTAAGATTTTTATTTCTATAAACATCTCCTGCCACCTCTCACAACTGCATGCAGCTTGTGTTTACTTGACTTCTCCATCCAATATATTCCAGTTGTGGGTAAATTTTCACAAACGGTCAATATATTAGCTTTGCTAATTGAATTAAAGTTACTATGTACTTATGTTATGTACTTGGAACGCTAAGAGCAGCTAACCTGGATCTTTCACTAGAATATTTCAGTCCAATCCTTGATTTAATTACAGTAATGCTACAGGCATTGTCAAATGATCCACAGTTCCTAAATAATGAAAAAAGGTGAGATAAATTTGAAGCAAAAATACTTTAAATATTAACCTATTCATGTCATAATATTTTTAAATGGGTTTTTCATCATTTAGTACATTTTACTCTATTTTTCTATTATTTTTTTTAGTTTGAAACCATTTACATTTAGAGTACCTAAAGCATGTTTAGAAAATAAAAATCAAGTTAGAAACAGCAAACAACAAACTAGAATTAAAAATACACAGTTCCCCAATGTAAGCCACTTATGAGAAACAAATTGAAAACATTGAAAGACATAACAGCATTACACAAACTCTGATTAAAAGAACAATACTTCCATTGCTTGACTAATGACAAACAGATTAGGGCAACAGGCATATTCTATAATAGACACTCTTAAGGAATGGGTCCTTACCAAGGTGGCGCAGTGGTTAAATGCAGCACTGCAGGCTACTGCTAGATCAGCAGGTCAGCGGTTCAAATCTCACCGGCTCAGGGTTGACTCAGCCTTCCATCCTTCCGAGGTGGGTAAAATGAGGACCCAGATTGTTGGGGGCAATATGCTGACTCTCTGTAAACCGCTTAGAGAGGCCTGAAAGGCCTATGAAGCGGTATATAAGTCTACTGCTATTGCTATTGCTATTACTAGATTTTCCTTTGTAGAGAACTCAGTTCTAAGTTGCTTCTCTCCTTGATTAGTTTCCACCCATTGCTTCTTGTTCTACCCTCAGGTGCCTTGGGAAATAGTTTGACTCCCTCTTCTTTGTGGCAACCCTGAGATATTGGAAGACTGCTATCATGTCTCCCCTAGTCCTTCTTCTGATTAAACTATACATACCCAGTTCCTGCAACCGTTCTTCATATGTTTTAGCCTCCAGTCCCCTAATCCTCTTTGTTGCTCTTCTCTGCAGTCTTTCTAGAGTTTCCACATTTTTTCTACATGGGGAGGCTAGGGGAGACATGATAGCAGCCTTCCAATATCTCAGGGGTTGCCACAAAGAAGAGGGAGTCAAACTATTCTCCAAAGCACCTGAGGGTAGGACAAGAAACAATAATTGGAAATAATCAAGAGAAGCAACCTAGAACTAAGGAGAAATTTCCTGACAGTTAGAACAATCAATCAATGGAACAATTTGCCTCCAGAAGTTGTGAATGCCCAACACTGGAAGTTTTTAAGAAGATGTTAGATATTCAAGTGTCTGAAGTGGCGTAGGATTTCCTGCCTAAGCAGGGTGGTTGAATTAGAAGACCTTCAAGGTCTTTTCCAATTCTGTTATTCTATTCTATTCTATTCTATTCTATCTATTCTATTGGAATTTCTAATTTTTCCAGCGTATAATTCAGAACAGCTGCAGTATATACATTTAAAGCTGCAGTTTATACAATTAAAGGTGCAAATATACTCACAAGAACAAAACCCATTTATCTCATTGAGACTTCAATGACTTAATTTGTCCTAGTTTGTGTGATAAATTTTCAATATGACCATATAAATGTATCAAAAAGTTAAAGTCAAGTCAGACCTCTAGCAGGCATCACACCCTAAAGGGGCTGTATCTGACTGTCCTTTATGCACACAGAACAATGTGGATTTTCTCAAAACCTTTCAGAAAATGAGCCAAATTTGTTTTTTTTAAATAGTGATAAATTAACCGTTTTACCACTAAACCAAGAAGTCCTCAGCTTTCCTGAGTTTGCTTGATCAAGTTTAACAGCGGTTGCCCCCATATTCAATATGTTTTTCATGCATACCATGATAAGGATATAGAAGCTGTATTTTATTAAAGTAATGTTCCTGTATTTTAGCACTTGGACCTTATATGCCACTTTACAGTGCTTTACAGTCCTCTCTAAGCAGTTTACAGAGTCAGCATGTTGCCCCCAACAATCTGGGTCCTCATTTAGCAACCTCCTGAGGATGGAGGCTGAGTCAACCTTGAGCTGGTCAGGATCAAACCGTTGGCAGTTGGCAGAAGTAGTCTGTACTTCTGCATTCTAATCAGTGTGTCACCAGGGCTCCATGTCATATCCATGTCACAGTAACCAAACTTTTATATGTATTTTATATGCATTCAGAATAGAGCCGAGGTGGCGCAGTGGTTAGAGTGCTGTACTGCAGCCATTTCAGCTGATTGTTATCGGCAGTTCGGCGGTTCAAATCTCACCGGCTCAGGGTTGACTCAGCCTTCCATCCTTCCGAGGTGGGTAAAATGAGGACCCGGATTGTTGTTGGGGGCGATATGCTGACTCTGTAAACCGCTTAGAGAGGGCTGAAAGCCCTATGAAGTGGTATATAAGTCGAACTGCTATTGCTATTGCTAATATCCAGTTAGAATTTTATCAAATATCCTTCCTGGGAATTCTCAGATAAGGAAAGTTATTCTACAATAACAGACAAGGGCAGGTACATTTAGCCCTTCCCCAGGACAAAAATGGAAAACTGAATTCCACAGGAAAAACAAACCCTTGGAAAGATGATTTCCCTACCTATTGGGGAAAAGAAGAGTAATAGTAAATAGAGAACCTAAAGTAAAGTTCTCTCAGATATAAATCTCCCAGAATTTCTCTCAGTGGAATAGGTAAATTGAACTTGTGTAGCTTGTTGCCCTTAATGACACCATAAATTAGCTATCTTGAGATGGCTACCTCATTCTGTTGCTTTAACTGGAAGCAGATCTCTGCAATGTTTCAGAGAGGATCATATTCTCTTGAAGACACCAAAGAGAGTATCTGGGATCCTCTCTCTCTTTATCAAAATCAAGGCAGTCCAGATTTTATGATTTATTATTATTATTTGTTTGAAATATACTTTTTATTTCCATTTTCATAATATATAATCACATGTATACTATTACATAGCCAATATCCTATTGTATTAAGTAGTAATTACATCAGTTCCTCTTGCCATCAACGCCCAGAAAGATAAAAACCCATTATTAGCTCTTCTGCTCTCCATACACCTCTTTCTTCTACCTCTCTCCTACCTCCTTTCTTCCCTCCATCATCCTTTTCTATTCTACTTCCCCTTCCTTTCTCCTTCTCCTCTCTCTTCATTCCACTCCTCCTTATCCTCCTCATCTTCCCCCCTAACCCTCTCTCCTATCCCTCTCTTCCCATCTTTCTTCTCCCCTCTGTTTCCCACTCTTCCTCTCATTCACTTGGTGTATTTCAGATTTTATGATTTATTGAAAGGATAAATAGATCAATTAAAAAAAATGATCTTATTCTGTTCCAACTGAAACAGATCATGGAGATTTCCTTACCCACCCATGTGAGCATGTAACCAACTCTTGCATGTGTTTGCGCATAAAAATAGACCTGTTTGCACATGTTCACAAAGGAGAAAGCCAAACAAAAATAACAACGCATGATTAAATATAACTGCTTGTAAAATAAAGTACACCATTAATTACCATACTGTAAGTGCCATAATGAATGATAAAATATAACTGCTTGGAAAATAAGTACACCATACTTGCATACAGCAACTATCCTCTTTACACATAACCATATACTGTAGATACACAATATTCCTTCCATTCCTTCCTTTCCCTTCAGTCTAGCAGAAAGAATGAGGTGGGAAGAAACAGATAGAGTAAGGGTAGAGGAATGGGTGATGATGGTAGGGGGTGGGGGGAAGAAAGGAACAACTGGGTAGAAACCAGAGGTGGGTTCGCACCTATTCGGTAGAACCGGTTCGTCAAATCTACCGAACCGGTTAGAAGAGGTTCCACCAATGGACCCAGAAAGCAGGCCACACCTACAGAAGAGGTTCCAAAAAATTTTGAAACCCACCACTGGTCCTTGGATATGATTATTCTACACTATCATGCTCATATTTATAAAACTCAGTGCCTCTGTGAAAGGTAAGGATGACTACTGCGTTTGTGGTGCAATCAGCACATTGCGTGTGTTGAAGTTGTTTTAACGCAAACCAAAGATGCCTTTTAAAAAACAAGTTCACATCCTATTCTTATGCATGCCAGTGCTGTGTGTAAGGTCATTTAAGGTGGTTCTGACAAGTGTCGTTGGCATCTTCATATCAAGTCACACGGGCGGCAAGCCACTCCCATCCGGTCACATGGGCGGCAAGCCACTCCCACAAAGGAGGCCACACCCACAGAGTAGGTTCGAACAATTTTTGAAACCCACCACTGCACAGAATGTAAATGCACTGAGTCAATTAAAAGGGAGAAAAGCCAACATTCATAATGTTGAAATGAGGCAAAGAGGAGAGATAGGGAAGAAATATTTATTTCATTGTTATACAGAGAATTAAATAACTGGGACAGCAGTCCTTCCTAAGGGTTTGGAGCAACAATAATTTGTACCTCCTGCCAATTCTTTCCCTTTTTACATTCCAGTGTTTATCAGCCAACGCAATAAAACACACACTCACATTCACACAACATTTTTTTTTTTACTGGGAATTGAGGAAAATCATTTTCCAATCAGGTAAACACAGTGGTTAAACATGGCGCTAGCTGTATTTGGTCCTTCACTGGGCTGTTCTGAGATCCTACATCTGGGGTTTATTCCCCCCCCCCGTCTGTCTGTCTGCTTCAAAACCCAGGTTTCAGAAACTACCCCTAACCTCTTCTCTTGTGTAAAGGAAACGACAAAGCTGCTTCTCTAATAGCTTCAGCCATATGGTTCCAAGGTGTTTAAGTACTACTAACTCCTTATGTGTAAAGGATACCACTTTGGGAGAATCAACAAAGCTGCTTCCCTAATAGCTTCAGCCACATTGTTGAGTAAGGGGCAAGAGGCAGAATTTCTCAGGGAGCAGCAGCTGATTTGAAGGTTAAGTGCCTTGATTTGTGCATCACACACACACACGCACACACACACATACACACACACAAACACATTATGGAGACACAAGGATAAACTACCAATCCTAGATCAGCACATCCTTTGTACATAGAAAGAATAATATTTGCTATTTTCACAGTTGTTCAGTTCATAATTCCTAAACAAATTGGCACTTATTGTATTCCTTAACTTTTTGCAGAAACTCAACAGGACAATGCTATCCATATTTACACTAATCCAATTCTGAAATTTATCCCAAGAAGAGTCTTCATATGCTTGATAGAGATAGGCAGTCAGGGACTGGCGTATTCCTGTACAACTTCATAAATCACTGGAAAAGTTTTATGAATAGTTACAGATTTTTTTCCCCCTCTCTCCCAGATTCTCAGTGTTAATTCAGTCCTCTTCCTTTTGGGAGAGATTCTGATGGAAGGAATAGCAATAGCAATAGCAATAGCAGTTAGACTTATATACCGCTTGATAGAGCTTTCAGCCCTCTCTAAGCGGTTTACAGAGTCAGCATATTGCCCCCAACAATCCGGGTCCTCATTTTACCCACCTTGGAAGGATGGAAGGATGAGTCAACCTTGAGCCGGTGAGATTTGAACCGTTGAACTGCAGTCAGCTGAAGTAGCCTGCAGTGCTGCATTTAATCACTGCGCCACCTCGGCTCGGAAGCTCGGAAAAGGCCTCTGAAGCTACTGTTTCCGTTATTTCTAAAAGAACCAGCAGTTACTGTGCAACTACAATAACTTACGGGCCCAAAAAGAAGATGGGTCATAAAGAGTTCACCCCTTTTTAAAAATACATCTGAATATATGCAGAAAAATATCTGATTGCACTAATGACTTTCATTGCTTTTAACATGTACTCTTTTAGCCAGCCAGGTGAAACTGATTTATTGCAGCTTTTTAATGAGCCAAACGTCCAAGGAAGCAAAATAGGGGGTTGTTTTTATTTTTGGGGTACGCATGTGACGAAGGGCGCCGGCTTCTCCTGGTTCTCATCTCGGGGTTGAAATTTGTGAGAAAATTCAATTTGAGTGAATTGAGGGAGCCTCTTCTTTCTTCCTCAACTCGGAGGCAAACTCATGGCCACCTGAATCGAAACCAGATGTCCTTATCAGGCCTAAAGATAACAAATTGCAGATTGAGATCCTGTCAATGACAGACCACCAGCGCACGGTGGGGGTCACAAAACTCACTCAACGCGTGAAATTCTAGTCCGATGCATATTAATGCTCAGCAGATCTTGAGCCGATGTCTTCTCATTTGGGGTGGAGTGCGTCAATTCTGCAAAACATTCCTGCATTTCTAAACTGGTCATTTGAGATTGTTTAAGTGAAAACCAAAGGCTCCTTTGCTCCCAAATTTCCCCCCACCCCACCTCCCCTGGGCTGACAAAGACTGGTCTTTTCAAGTCTTGCTTTAGCAATGAATGGCTTGTTTTGGCAAGGACAGCAGGTGCCTTCCCAAGCTCCATGAGAGACTCAAGGTCTTGGGTGGCCAGCTTCGCACATGCATTTCCCCTGTGTCAGCTGATATACCTGCCACCCACACAGTGAAAGATTCTCGCTAGTTTAGGAACTTTCAAAGGACCTGACCCCCTTTTCTTACTCCTCCTTCATCTGCCCTGCCAACCCATTCCTCCAATTTCTTTGGAACAGCTTGGGCATATGAAGAATCTCTGCTTTTTTTTTTTATAAACAAAAAGGACAGGGAACATTTACAAACTTGGGCCGTGTAACACTAGCCTAAGATGATTATTAAAATGCAGTCGTGTAAATAAATGATGCCTTAAGTCCTTAGCATTCTTGGCTTTGGCCTTAGTCAAAGAAAAAGTTAGGAAGGAATTACTGGATTTTTTAAAAAAAAAACGAAAATGTTATTTGGTGGGCCAAAGTAAAAAAAAAAAATGTATATAATTGCAAAACAGAAATCCATGCTATATAAACTTTTCATTTTTTTCATTTTGTGATTCTGATGACAAATTAACTTTACATCAGATTTTTAGGGGTGTCTTGGGAATCAGAACCTTTATTACATTAAGAATGATATTTTTGAGCACACATTTGGTCCTGCCAATAAATCTAATAAATTGCTGGTGCAGCTTACTGATTTTAAGCATGCTTATCAATACAATACAATACAATAGCAGAGTTGGAGGGTACCTTGGAGGTCTTCTAGTCCAACCCCCTGCCTAGGCAGGAAACCTTATACCATTTCATACAAATGGCTATCCAACATCTTCTTAAAGACTTCCAGTGTTGGGGCATTCACAACTTCTGGAGGCAATTTCTGTTCCTCTGATTAATTGTTCTAACTGTCAGGAAATTTCTCCTCAGTTCTAAGTTGCTTCTCTCCTTGATTAGTTTCCACCCATTGCTTCTTGTTCTACCCTCAGGTGCATTGGAGAATAGTTTGACACCCTCTTCTTTGTGGCAACCCCTGAGATATTGGAACACTGCTATTCAGAGGGAAGGCCTAATCAATTTAGTATATTTGTGTTTATTTTTTAAAAAGTGCTTGGGATTATTATGTAAATATGCTAAATTTTAAATATATGCTCCCTAAGACTTAAGAAAGGGCAGAACAGCTTTCATAGTGTGGCAGAAATGTAAAAGATGCTGTGGGGTGTGCATGACATAGAGGGAAAGAGGATGTTGACTGAAACAATATGCAGAACAATTGAAAAGTAGAAGTGAGGATAACTATGGTATGTTTAAAATTACATAGCTGATCTATTAGAATCAACATGCTTTCTTAGTTTTTCAGG